>NW_018237437.1:6629-14875 GCF_001263595.1 Phalaenopsis equestris | reverse complement strand
AACGTCGTTGTTGTGATTAAAGTCTTGCTTTTCTAAAAGTCTTAGTCTGTGATTCTAAAACACTCCGTGTGGGATCGATATCTAGGACTCCATTAGAGCCCTATATTACTTGAGCGATACGTATACTTGCATTGACAAATTCGACATTAATATTATTAAATATTATAATTATACAACTAAATCAAATCAGACACATCTATAAAGTTGCGATCAAGTCTTTGGACACTGTTGCTGGAAAATTAAATCTTCTAGTAGTGTCATCAAATTCTTGTATTTGTCGATTACAAAAAGAAGTCGGTCAAAGTGATTAATTTATCTTTCAATAATTCAAATGCTTGTATGCATTCTTCATTAAAATCAAATTTTATATCCTTTTCTAAAAGTTACACATAATGGCTTAGTTATTTTTGAAAAATTATTTATATAACGCCTGTAGAAACCAGCATGTCTTAGAAAACTTCTTACCTCTCTAAATGTAGTAGAAGCCGATAATTTTTCAATAACTTGAATTTTTATAGGATCTGCTTCCATTTCATTTTCAAAAATTTTATGCCCAAGTACAATTCCTCATGCAACCATAAATTGACATTTTTCCCAAGTTAGTACTAGGTTAATTTTTTCACATAATTCTAGAACTTTTTCTATATCGTTTAAACATAATTTAAATGATTTCTCAAACACATAGAAATCATCATAAATACTTCCATTTCATGTTCAATCAAATGACTAAATATTGACGCCATACATCTTTGAAATGTCGCAGGTGTATTGCATAGTCCAAAAGGCATTCTACGAAAAGCAAATGTTCCATAAGGGCTTGTATTGTAAATGTTGTTTTCTCTTGATCCTCAGAAGCAGTTGTGCGCTGAGTAAAGAATTTGATGATACTTGTATATCCAGAGGCCCCACACTTAAGCGCCAGTGGATGAAGTCCCAAATACAGAGAAATCATCCATAGATACTTCCACTCTATGTTCAATCAAATTACTAAAAATTGACATCATAATTCATACATCTTTGAAATGTCGTAGGTGCATTGTACAGTCCAAATGTCATTCTACGAAAATCAAATGTTCCATTAGGTCTTGTAAATGTTGTCTTGTCTTGATCCTCAAAAGCAATTGAAATTTGATGATAACTGGTATATCCATCTAAAAATTAGTCATATTTATTTCCAGCCAATCTATCCAACGTTTGGTCTATAAAGGTAAAGGAAAGTGATCTTTCCTGGTGGCCATGTTTAATTTTCTATAGTCTATACAAATTCGCCAACCAGTAACTTGTCTTATTGGAATTAATTCATTTTTCTCATTTCCTTCAACGATCACTCCTCCTTTCCTTGGAGCAATGAATTAGGCTTACCCAAGCATTATCTGAAATATGATATATAATTTCAGCATCTAACCATTTTAAGATTTCTTTTTTAACAACTTCTTTCATTATTGGGTTTAATCTCATCTGAGGATCAGCTTTAGGTTCATATTGTTCATCTAATAGAATCCTGTGCATACAAATTGAAGGACAATTTCCTTTAATATTTATTAAAGTCCATCCAAAAGACTTTTTATATCTTTTCAAAATTTATATTTATTTTTGTTCTTGAATTGTAGTTAACTCAAAAGATATAATAACAGGAAATGTAGATGAATCTCCTAAAAACACATATTTTAAATGAGCAGGTAATACTTTCAGCTCAAGTTTAGGTGGTTCAATACTTGAAGGAATAAGATTTTTTATTATCGTTTTCCAAAAAATCTAAAGTTTCAAATTTTTCCTGAATATAATCCATTTTCTCTTCTTTTATTTTGTTCTCATTCTCACAAAATTCTTGTTGCTTTAATTTTTCTTCAAATAATTTCGTAAATTGCTCATTACTTAGATAGTTAGTAACTTCAATCCTAAAACATTCATTATTTTTTTCCATTGCAGGATATTTCATAGTTTTTGCAATATTAAATGTTACTTCTTTATCATTAACTCTCATTATTAATTCTCCTTTTTGCACATCTATCACAGCTCTCCCTGTTGCAATAAATGGTCTCCCTGAAATAATAGGAATCTCTTTATCTTCCTTCATATATAATACTATAAAGTCTACAAGAAAAATAAATTTATCCACTTTTAGTAATACATCTTCTATAACTCCTTTAGGATAAGTTATTGATCGATTAACTAACTGAAGAGTTATAGTACTCGGGGAAATCTCTCCTATATTTCAATGTTTAAAAATTGATAGAGGCATAAGATTGATACTCGCTCCTAAATAAGATAAGGCTTTTCCAAAAAACTTTTCACCAATTGCACAAGATATAGTAAAACTACCAGGATCTTTTAACTTTTTAGTAAGCTTTTTCTGAATAATAGCGCTGCACTCTTCTCTGAGTGCAATGATCTCATGATCTATAAATTTCCTTTTCATATTTAGCTGGAAATGCCTCCTCCCAAAAACTTAAAACAACTACATTTCTTCCAAGGAAACTTAACATATCTGAGATGCTTCATCTCTAATCTCTTAGGTAAGTGTCAGCCCTTATTGACATTAGTTAAAAACTACGCTAAATTCATTTGAGAAGAGAAATATCAGCAGACTTTCGAGGACGTTAAGAAATATTTAATGACACCTTCTGTTTTGGTAGCCGCTATCTCGGGAAAACCTTTAATACTTTATATCACGGCCTTAAACGACTCTCTTGAAGCCCTCTTAGCCCAAGTTAATGACGAGGTTAAAGAAAACACACTCTACTACTTGAGTCATCGTCTAATACCAATGGAGATAAGGTATCTCCCTATTGAGAAGCATTGTCTAGCTTTAAACTTTGTCGCCCAAAAGCTCGGGCATTACATGTTTTCTCATAAGGTAACTATAATTTCAAAAGTTAATCTGTTGCAATATTTGATGACCCGACCAACACTCTCCAGACGTCTAGCAAGATGGTTGATGATTTTGTTGCAATTTGATATAAATTTTGTTCCCGTCCATGCTATCAAGGGATAGATTTTAGTAGATTTTCTCGCTGCACACCCACTTCTAGCTGGGTCCCCTCTTAATGATGAACTACCATATGAACGAGTATTACAAATGGAATTCTCAAGTGCGATACGCTGGGAGATGTACTTTGTGGAGCTTCGTCAGCCAGAAAAGACAAAGGATCAGGAGCAGTTATACCAGGTGAAGCAGGAATTATTTTAATCTTTATTACGTCAAATAAGGGCATCCTGAGATTCTCCTATCACCTGATAGAGTCATGTACCAATGACGAAGCAGAATATGAAGCCTTAATTACTGGGTTGGAATTGAAAATCTTGATTGATGGATAAAACAGATATTGTCATCTATGGCGATTCATAACTCGTCATCCAACAAGCCATCGGACAATACAAGATTTTGAAACCATGGTTAGCAGAATACCACTAGTACACCATGAAGCTACTAGAACGAATCCCCAATATAAACTTCTACTGGATTCCTCGAGAGAGATAATGCCCACGCTGAGGCTTTAGCAAAACTTACAAAAAAATTGATGTGTCCCTCAGAGGATTCCATTGACATTACAGTACAAGGGAGACAGGTTTTATCTCGAATCAACTTCAAAAATCTGCACAAGCTCGGAAAAGAAGAAGAAACGATGATTGTGGTTGCTGATATCAACGAAGATTGGCATAAACCATTAATAAAATATTTGCAGACTAGAAAGCTACCATAAGACAAGTCAGCATTGCATCACATCACAAGAAGGGCTATGTAGTACGCTACAGAAGATCATTCGACCAGATGTGGTTGTGTTGCCTTAGCAAAGCTGAAGCATAGAATATTGTCAAAGAAGTACATGACAAACTGTGTGACACTCACCAATCAGAGCCGAAGATGAGACTCGGATATTATTGGCTGGAAATGATGTCCGAGTGCATGGATACAGCTAGAAGATGTCACCAGTGTCAAGTGCATGGGGTGGTCTTGCACCAACCTCTGAATTTGCTACACCCAACCATTGCTTCATGGCCATTCGAGTGTTGGGGCACAAACATAATAGGTCTGATAGACCCTCCATCCTCTAAAGGGCACAGATTTATACTCGCTGCTACAGATTACTTTCTTAAATGGGCAGAGGTAGTGCCGTTGCGAGAGGTTACAACACAACACATCATTCAATTCTTCAAAAGCCAAGTCATCTACCATTTTAGGGTTCCATGCAGAATAAATTTTTATAATGGGACAACCTTCAAGAGCACAAAAACCAACAATTTTGTTAAATGACATGGGATAGACTGGAGATACTCTACGATCTACTATCCCAGGGCAAATGGCCTGGCCGAGGCTTTCAACAAGACACTGGTACAGATTTTGAAGTCACTGGATGAAAACAAAAGAGGTTGGCATAACAAGCTGTTAGAAGCCTTGTGGGTCTACCGGACAATGTTCAGGACTACCACTTAGTGTACACCCAACTTGCTCATATACGAGTTCGAGGCCGTATTACCGCTAGAAGTCCAGATGCCGTCTCTCAGAGTCATTGTCGCCAATCAACTTACAATAGAAGAAAGTGCAAAACTTAGACTCGAAAAATTGGAAAGTCTCAAAGGAAAGCAACTAGAAGCACAACAACATTTAGAGCTTTACCCAGCAAGGATGGTATAAGCTCATGACAAATTGGTCCACCCAAGGACATTCAAAATTGGTGATCTAGTACTTATTCTCAAAAGGCCTATTCTTGCACATCTTAAGATAGGTGAAAAATTTGAGCCAACTTGAGAAGGACCATTTGTCGTAGAAAAAGTCTATTTAGGAGAAGGCTACGAGCTGGTGGATTTCCAAGGCAAAAGAATCATGTTCGCGATCATCGAATGATACTTGAAGACATACTATGCAATTTAACATTGCTTGAATTGAAATTTTGAAATTTTGATTGTTCTGGTGTTATTTATTTGTCCAAATGTCTGTGACCGGGTCAAAAAAATTTTGTAATAAAATTAACCTCAATAAAATGAAAATTTTTGAATTTACATACTTTGATTTTCTTCTTTCTACTTTTAACTTGGATATACTACTAAATTAAACAAAATATATACATAAATAAATGATCTTCTCACAAACATAAACTAAAATTTTGCCTACTAAACACTTTTTTTTGTTCTTGATGTTTTTCCTGTCATCTGCAGAAAAAATGTCAGGACAGAAGTTGATTTTTGCTTTTAAGGATGGCTGGAATCTCGCACATAACGAGGAAAGGGCACCGTAGGGTGGCATCATAGACTTCGACATGGAATTCAGTCAAGTCGATGTAGACTATGAGGGTCCCCTGATGGACATGGTCAGTCATTGAGAAGAAGAAGGGCTACCATCACTATTAAAGATTAGCACTAAGGAGGATTCCTCACTTAAGGGGAAGAAAGTGATAATGCAACAAGATCTGATTGAAGTGACTAGTATCCTGCCATCTATGATAACTGCACCGAATGAAGGTCTAGTCACTACTAATGACGAGAGACTGCCAGATGTACCGTTACAAAGGACTCAAAGCAGAAATGCCAATCGCCAAAACATAGAGCTTTCCTGCGTGAAGATAGAAGATGCAAGAAGGAAGCATAAAACTTGCTTATCCCAATTCCTAAGGCAAAAATCTACGATCCATGAATGAGAGAGACTTCCTCTAGCTTGCTTGCCACAGAGGATGGGTCTGAGTTCACTGCAGAGCCGACAATACTAGAGGTTTTAGATAATCTTTGTGCAGGTTGCCCAACATGAAACGTCGAGATTCCTACATGGATACCAGCTATAGGGGCATTTGTGGAGTGCCCGGACTGTAACGTCCTCCACTCGAAGCTTTACAATACTTTGGAGGAGTACACGTCCACCGATAGCAAATTTCAGATCACCGATCACTCAATAGGGGAATCATATATTCCGCTGGATATAGAGACAACACCAACATGAATTCCTATTGATATTGAAATGAGGGAGTGTCCTCAACAGCCGCCAGAGCCGCCAATCGTCACCATTGCAGAATACTACAAAACGAGTAAAGTAAAGAAAAGAGAATTTGAATTTTATGAAGAAGTTCAAGGAAGATTCTTCAATGAACTAGAAGGCTTGAAGCTGTACACCATAGTCTTCTCTGAAAGCCACGAAAGAAACATTCTCGACTGTATATTCAACCTAAGGGACAGGGTTCAAGTGGGTCTTCTAATGAAAAGGACCTATTCCGAACCACAAAAATGGATGCGTGGAAAAGGCAGAATCACTCTTCAATGTGGTTGTTGTTATAATTTTACCAAGATCAGACAAGGAAATCCATTGGGAATTTTAAGACATAATGAGGTGGATCCGTTACCCCCTATGATAAAGTGGATGATCAAGAGAATGGTTCGATGGAGCATACTTCCAGCCGATTGCATTCCTAACAGCTGCATCAATAATATCTATGATGAAGGCAATTGCATTCCCAAGCATATAGACCATCACAATTTTGTGAGACCTTTTCGCATGGTCTCCTTCATGAGTAAGAGAAATATCCTATTCGGGAAAGAAATACATGTCATTGGCCCCGGCGAGTTTAGAGGATCCATGGAGATTCTGCTACCAGTGGGTTTAGTGCTAATTTTCAAGGGAAATGGAGTAGAATTCGCCAAAAACTGCATTCCAGGGGTGTGACACTGCAGGGTGTCTGTAACTTTCAAAAGGATGGATAATAATAAAATGTCTATGCATTTCAACTAGATCCGGAGTTAGAAGAGCTACAACCTTACGAGCTATGAGAGGGTTGCACCTCTAAGTACATGCAAAGGGAACTCTTATCCTAGAGCGTGGCTTAGTAGGTCAGCTCGATCGGGAGCTCACCCCACTGAAGATGGACAGTCAGTGGATACTTTTTTGTACTGCGTTTTGACATAGCAGATATAATGATATATGTATCAGATATGCTCAACTTGTGATATGTACCTAGCATGAGATGTTTTCAGATGTACCTTTGATTCGTTCAGCATGTCGTACTTTTTGATGCTTCATCCTATGTTTAATCTGTAACACCTGTTTGAAGAAGATTAATGAAATTTCTTTTAGAATTTAGTCTATTTGCTCAATTGCCCTTTTGTGCGATGGATAAAGAGCCACAGAACTATGTGTTGGTTCTGAATTACAACGAACAAGGAACAAAACAATAAAAACTTGATAATAATAAAATTCAAACAAAATACTCTTATAAAAAAATCAACCAATGACCAAAGAAAAGTATGTTGAGATTTTTATACATATTTCATACTAATAAAAAGGAGCGAATTTGGAGCAAAAAGGACCAAAATATGAAGATTTGAACTAGGGCGCCGACGACGAGCCCAACAACGCCGACGACTGGTTTTTCCAAAGATTCTAGAATCAAATATCCTAGAAGGCTACCGACGGCGCCATCGAGGCTACCGACGGCGATAACGGTGGTTCTCTTAACAGGTGCATTAAATGTGGACGATTTTTGAAGGGACGCTTAGGCAACTCTTGGAAAACTCTTCTACAACTTTAAGAGAAATATTTGGGTCGAAAAGAGAGAAGCCCCATGGTGGTGTCCGTTGAGTTTTTGTTGTTTGTAGAGTGTTGAGAGTTTAATTTAGGGTTAGTATTTTGAGGAATACTTCAAGAGATTGTAAGAGTGGAGGGAAAGTGATAGATTTCTTCCTCCTTGCCGCTTCGCAGAAGAATTATGTGTGCTGTAAAAAAAGGAAAAGATTCACAGGAACTTCAAGGAGTTTGCTTGTGGACGAATTAGAGATAAGTGGTATTTACTTATTGAATTTGTATGACTTTTCTTTTATATATAAGTTCTAATTTTTGTCGTATCTTCTCCATGAGTTCTGAGTAGTTTCCTCTGTCTTTCTTCTTGTTTTGAGATTTTGTGAAATGGTGATTTGAATTGGTTGAGCCATGAGAATGTTAAAGAAGTTGTGATGATCTTTTCACTTTGATCTTAATTTACTTTTAATTTGGTCAATTGATTTGTTAAAATATGTTAAGTTTTACAACTAAAGTGAAGATTACATCCAAGATTTAAGGAGGTCAAAGTCCTTGAAAGTTAGGTGCCAATAAATAGGGAAATAAAATTATCGGGCATAGAATTGGAGATTTTAGAGTGACGGACTAAAATCCTCAATTTGGTTCTATTGTTTGGGTGCTAAAGTGTAGATGTTAGCCCTCAGGCGAGGGGAATGTGGGAGCTCCGGAGTGAGAGCCGATATCCCCCCCGCCTAGCCGCAGCTTCAGT
>NW_018237437.1:5500-6506 GCF_001263595.1 Phalaenopsis equestris | reverse complement strand
GATTCACTTTATCCATTCACTTTAATTTCTTGACAAGGAGAAGGATGCTTTCTTATATATTGAAATTCACATTAGAAACTTTATTAGTAGAATTAGTCAATTAAAAGTTTGTTAAAATTACATATTTATTTCAATTGCCTATTAGTGACAAATAAGCAAATTGAACTGTACGGTTGTGATTAAGTATTGATTTTCTAAATCCTAGTTCGTAGCCTCTAGTATTACTCCCTCTGGGATCGATATCTAGGACTTCATTAGAGCTCTATATTACTTGAGCGATACGTATACTTGCGTTGATAATTGTGACTTCGCAATTATTGAATATTTTATACACATTTTTATCAAATCTATAACCATTGTCAAGTTTTTACACTATTGCCGGGGATTTAATCTTCTAGAAACAATATCAAATTCTTGTAGTTTTAAGCATATATAAAGTCGCTGTCAAGTTTTTTGCGCCGTTGCCGGGGAGTAAAAAAAATCATAATTAGAGTAAAGGACTAATTAGGACCATTAGAAAACTTTTACTTGAGATGCAACTTATTTTCATATCTAGTTAACTATTTTTCTGTGTACTAATCTCAATTGTATGCATAAATTTGGACCTGAAAATCTTAAACCGTATGATTCGGAATTAGAACGCACTGTTAGGAGGATTAGAAATCCTGACACAATGGAAAACAACGTGAACAATCAAGGAATAGAAAATGAACATCAACCTAGACCTCTACGAGATTATGCGAATCGTACAACTGATGAAATTCACTTATCTATCCAAAATCTTGATGTATCTGGTAATTCATTTGAGCTTAAACCTGCTATTATTCAAATGGTACAAAACAATCAATTCAAAGGTACACCAAATGAAGATCCTAATTTACACCTCGCTGGTTTTTTAGAACTTTGTGCTACCTTTAAGTATGATAGAGGTTCGAACGATGTTGTTAGACTTAGAATTTTTCCTTTTCACTTAGGGATAAGGCTAAGATGTGGTTAAATTCGTTAG
>NW_018237437.1:4953-5424 GCF_001263595.1 Phalaenopsis equestris | reverse complement strand
GATTCTGATGCAATATCTATGTTAGCTTCGCAGATTGCTGCAATATCAAAGAAATTAGATCATTATGGAATGAATTATTTTTCAACACCTACTATGATGGAAGAGAATTCATCTGGGCAATTTGTGGATGTTCAACCTTCGTATGAGACTTTAAATGCAATTAACAATAGACCCAATAATCCTTATTTGAATTATAACCCAGGTTGGAAGAGTAATCCTAACTTTAATTGGAATAACAATTCTTCTACAAATCAACAATGGGCGAACAACC
Source organism: Phalaenopsis equestris (assembly GCF_001263595.1). Lineage (NCBI taxonomy): Eukaryota > Viridiplantae > Streptophyta > Magnoliopsida > Asparagales > Orchidaceae > Phalaenopsis > Phalaenopsis equestris. The sequence continues at coordinate 5,153 of NW_018237437.1, read as the reverse complement.
CAGTGAACCCATTGAGAAATTCATCCAACCAAGGAAATGTTAATTATAGACCTTCTTATCCTCCAGGATTTAACAATAACACTCAATTTAAGGAAAAGAAGTTGTTTATGGAAGAGGTGATACTAAACATAGGTCAACAATTACAAAATCAAGGAAATCAATTACAAATTCAAGGAAACCAGTTACAAAATCAAGGAACT
>NW_018237437.1:0-3997 GCF_001263595.1 Phalaenopsis equestris | reverse complement strand
ACTGGAAAAGCTATGATAGATGTTCAAAAAGGAGAATTAACTATGAGAGTTAACGATCAAGAAGTGGCTGTTAACATTGTGAAATCTATGAAATACCCTGCTGTTGAAAGAGATAATGAATCTTTTCGCATGGAAATTAGTGAACATCTATTGCACCAACTTTTTAAAGAGCATTTTGAAGAGAAAGAACAATTTGAAGACAAAGATGAAGTTATTTTGGGTGAATTAGAAAATGAAGAATTAAATTATGTTCATGAAAGATTTAAGATTTTGGATATTACAAGAAATGCTGATAAGAATCTAGTTCCGTCAATTATGAATTCACCTGAATTTGAGTTGAAATCAACTTCAAACATCTTCTTCACTCGCTGTCATACAATAATTACAGTATGACAACGACTTTATATATGCTTAAAAATACAAGAATTTGATACTGTTGCTAGAAGATTTAAGTCCTCGGCAACGGTAAAAAAACTTAACAATGGTTATCGATTTGATAAAAATGTGTATAAAATATTCAATAATTGCAAAGTCACACTTATCAATGCAAGTATACGTTTCGCTTAAGTAATACAGGGCTCTAATAAGGTTTTGGGTATCGATCCCACAGAGAGTAATACTAGGGGCTATGACTTAAGATTTAGAAAATTAATACTTAATCACAACAATATAGTTCAAATTACTTTTTTGTCACTAATAGGCAATGGAAATAAAAATGTAATTTTAACAAACTCTTAATTAACTAATTCTACTAATAAAGTTTCTAATTTGAAGTTCAAAATATAAGAAAGCATCCTTCTCCTTGTTAAGAAATTTAAGTGAATGGATAAATTAATTTTGTTTAAATTGTATAGTGTCAAATAGAAGCATACCTATTTTTCACCCTGGTCCAAGCATAAAGAACATTGACTAATCCTATGCTTGGTTACTGATTCTGCAGCTAGGCTGGGAGGATACCGACTCTCACTTTGGAGCTCCCATGTTCCCCTCACCTGAGGGCTAACATCTACACATCAGCCCCAAACGATAGGACCAAATTGAGGATTTTATTCTTTCACTCTAAAATCTCGAATTCTACGCCTTATAATTTTTATTTCCCTATTTATTTGCACCCAACTTTTAAGGACTTTAACCTCCCTAGATCTTGGATGTAATCGATTGGCCAGATTGAAAGTAAATTAAGATTAAAGTAAAAAGATCACCACAACTTATTTAACATTTTCGTGGCATAACCAATTCAAATCACCATTTCATAAAATCTCAAGACAAGGAGAAGACAGAGAAAACTACTCAGAACTCATGGACAAGATACGACAAAACTTGGATTTCCTCTAATTCCTCCCAAAGCAAACTCCTCGAAGTTCCTCTGAATCTCTTCCTTTCTTTACAACGCACAGAATTCTCCTTCGAAGCGGCAAGGAGGAAGAAATCTCTCACATTCCTTCCACTCTTACAATCTCTTTAAGAATTCCTCACAATACCTAACCCTAAATTACACTCCCCTGGACACCCGAAGACCTCTCGACACTCTCTGAACACTCTAGACTCGTTCAACCTCTCCTCCCAGACTCTCAAAAACACGATCTAGAATACATTTCTTTCCTTGAAATACTGAAGGAAATCTAGACTGAGCCTTTGCATTGATGAAGCGAGACTCGTCAAACTCAAGTAGCCTCTTTTGTAGCGGAGCCATTTCAATCTAATCAAAATTATAGAAAAATTCCAAAATATACTTCAAATATGCAAATAATGGCTTCTAAAAGTTACTCTAAGAGTTCAAAACTAAGTTCCATGAATTTCTTCCAAATATTTTCTCCATATTCTCAATTTTTTTCCGATTTCCTCAATGTGGAAGAAATTCAAAGTGAAAATCAAATATTTTTAGGTTGGAGTGAAGCTCTTACCAAGAGATGATGAAATTCGGTGTCTAAAGCCTTAAAATCACCCCAAATCCAAGATCTTCAAGCCCTAGATCAAAATTTTCATTTTTTAGGAGGAAGAGGATGATGAATAGTGGTGGTTGACTGGTCAAAATCGCGGTTGAAAGTGTTTTTTTGGTATCTCGCTGTCGGCGGGGTCTTCAGCATTGTCAGCAAGCTCTATTGAATTAAATAGCCTAAGTCTCGGGAAAATCTACCATCGGCAGCGTCGATGAGCGCTGTCGCGAGATTTTCAAAATTGGTTCAATTTCTCAATTTTTGCAATTTTGATCAATTTCAAGCCTCGTCGACATCCGTTTAATCATTCTAGACATAAATTTTAAGTGATTAAATGATATACTAACACAAATAAACATTCGCAACACAAAACATCACAATTATATATAAAATCCAAGGGTTACAATACACGTTACACGACACACATAAGTTTGTATTTTCTCAACCTTAATACATCAATTTAGCGTCGCAATCCAAGCCACAACACTCTAAACGCTGAAAACAAACATTTTATGCTCAATCTCAACTATACTAAGATCTAAAATAAAAATTCATAAGTGAATTAAACACTTAAGTTCAAATCAAATCACACATATAGACATATAGGTAGTAAAGTAAATCTACTACTCCTCCGATTCAGTGCTTGTTTCTCCTCTGATATCGCCCATCGATTGAATATGAATGAAGAGGTTATAGAATGGTCGGTATGGGAATTCTTCAGTAGAGTCCTCTTCTATCAATCTCATCTTCCTCATCAATCATATCAAACTTCTTTCGATATGTCTAGAGTGATCAAAATGCTCTTTCACCCTTCAGTCTAGATGATCAAAAAAATCAGAGATATTGTTAATTGCATTCATAAAATTTTGCACCTCTTTCTCCAATTTCTTGATTCTGCGCAGGATCACTAGTGTCTTGTCCAGAACTAAAGGCTGAGTAGGAAGTGAATTCCGAGATGATTGATCCACAATAATAGTCATATCATTTTTATCTTCATTGGCTGGGAACTTCTCAGTTGGGTCCAAAGGCTTCCAAGGTAGAAGTACCTTTTTCCCAATTCTCATAAGATACTTGGAACTGACTGTAGAGTAAGAAAATGGTTAAAGGATGTCCAAGCTCATAAGTTGATCCATGAACGATCAGGCCCAAAACCGACTTCACAATTATTGATCCAATATCGATCGACAGTCCCATTTGAATACATTAATTCAGAATAGCACTCTCTTTAGTAACTTTACTGATCCTCATAGTCGGTAATAATTTTACAGAATTGAAGAAGTGCCAATGTTTAGAAAAGGGGTTTAGAAGTGTAGCAAAGAAACTAACATACCCATTTTCTCTCATTTTCCAGTCTTCAGTCTCGTCCATCAAATATTGGTAGATTTCATTCATTAGGTTTCTTGTCGGGACGAAGTTGGAATAATGGCAGACAGGAACATTCTCGATCATATATAATTCATTAATCCGCGTAGGAGTAAAAGTTATCCATCTACCTCGCACATAGACGACTCCCTGGTTAATTCCATGCAAATTAGCATAAAACTCCTTCACCACAGGAACGACTACAGCGACTGTAGAGTAGAACAACACTTTCCATCATCATCGTACAATCATCTCTTCAATTACTGTCAAAGGATTGTTCAATCTGTGATTCACGAATCCTCTTTCTTTGATTAATTTCCTTTTTGTCAGCACTTTGTTGAAGATTCGTTGCACCTCATAACTAATGAACTTTCTCCTGTTAGACACTTGAAATCTAAGGTTTTCAGTGGAATTGGAAGCAATAGGAATGAATTTGGTGGAGTTTCACTTCATTTTTGGGGTAATACGAATTTAAGAATTGAATTTGGAAGTTTATAAGGAGTAATTCTCGCCTAAAACCGCCAAAAATCAACATTTCAAACTCTGAAAATCGTCATCCTACCGTTCTCGCTGTCGGCGGCGTTGCTGTCGGCGGCGTTGATGGCGCCATCGGCGAGCCTTTAGAATTAATTGCCTGGAATCTCGGGAAAAACCCATCGTCGGCGTTGGCGCCCAAGGCAAAAATTTCACAGTTTCGC
>NW_018237436.1:0-1083 GCF_001263595.1 Phalaenopsis equestris | reverse complement strand
AGTAAAGTGTCAAAATAATCCCATGATTATTGCACGCGGTCGTTTAGTCTCGGAGTCAATAAAATTGTCAAATTAGTCCCTTTTCTTTTTTAATGGGCAGAAATAGTCCCCAAAGAGGACTATTTTTGCCCCTGTTAAAGAAGTCTGCACTAAATTGACACTTTTATAGATTTTGCGACTAAAATTACCCTCGAGTAAGAGTCATGAGATCATTTTGACGCTCTTCTCCAACGCTCTTCTCCATCTTATTCGTATTTTTTTCTTTCTACAACGATGCTTATGAGCTTTTTCATTTATTTTCCCGGATAAATATCATTTTAACACTTTCCTCTATCTTATTCGTATTTTTTTCTACCTACAATGATGCTTTTGAGCTTTTTCATTTGATTTTCCCCACCCTTCCCCCCCATTTTTTAAACAGGGCTTTGATGAGTTCCAGATGTCAAAGCTGAAAAAAAGCGAGGTTTTCACAAAAGAGAGGGAGAAAGAGATCGCTCAGGTAACTGATTTCTCATCTTCCATGCCTTTCCTTTGTCTGTAAATAGATATTTGCATAAACCTCGTATTTAAAATTAAGTCATTCATTCCAGGTCGTAGAATCTGTTAATGATCTTGCCCAGATCATGAAGGATCTTTCTGTTCTTGTTATAGATCAGGTACATGTGACAGTTTTGTAAGTGATTCAAACTCCGGATCATTGATAACTTAGTGCATGCCTTAGATAATTTTTATTTTATATTTAAAAAAGGAGAATTTACATATGTACCACTTATTTTCTATCTATTTACATGTTTTTACATGCATGCAACCTTACCTATGCTTGAAATGGTGTATTTCATCATTTAAAATTTAAAATGGTGGGTATTTTTGATGTGATATAAAGGATTTGGGTGGTATATATAAAAAAAGAGTAAAGTTTAGTGTTTTTTTTTTTCACATATTTAAATTTTTATTACTAAAAATCAATGAACTTTTTATTAAAAACACTCAAAAGCTCTTTCAGATATTTTGTGCGTTTTTAAAATACATTGATTTATATTTTAATATACTAAACACGTTTTATTTCAAGTCATAAGATAAACA
>NW_018237435.1:0-391 GCF_001263595.1 Phalaenopsis equestris | reverse complement strand
TCGTAAGTCCCCTTAAGTCACGGGTTTGAATCTCCCGTGTGTAGGATGTGATGCTTGAATATTTAACACACCTATAAATGGGAAAATATTTAAGTACATAAGACGTACACAGCGATGCGTACGTCAGGGGTTATTCAGGGGGTACAGGGGGTTATATCAGGGATACACCCCCCTGTGACCTCCGTATAACTCCCTTGTAACCTCCGTGTAACTTATTGGTACCCATGAAATTACATAAGCGTGAAACTCACTCATTTGTAGGTTACAGGTAGTTTACAAAGAGGTTACAGGGGGTTACAAAGGGATATAACCCTGATATAACCTCCTGTACCCCTGAATAACCCTTGGACATACACGTACTTCTTAGCAAATATTTTCCTGACCAAGACTC
>NW_018237434.1:419-1002 GCF_001263595.1 Phalaenopsis equestris | reverse complement strand
CTTTGACAGGATCAGAGTGTCGTAGATGCTTAATCCGGCAGGCAACTTCTTAAGCTGAGCTAGCACGTCGTAGTCTACTTTGTATGATCCTCCAATTTTATCTTGATCATGTGGTTCTTCCACTGGTGGAGGTGGGGGTATCTCTTCCCAAGTCATTATATGTTTTCCTTCGTCTATTGGAGCTGTTCTTGGTGGTAACACTTTTCATCTCCTTAAGTTAACTTCTGTGATTTCTTCTTCTTGAGATATCATAGATGCTTAATCGAGCAGGCAACTTCCTAAGATGAGCTAGCACGTTGTAGTCTACTTTGTATGATCCTCCAATTTTATCTTGATCATGCGGTGCTGTCGTAAGCGATATCATTGATGCCTTCTTTGGACTTGACAATGAGCTCGTTAGACTCAAGTACAATTTGAGGATCATTTTAGGAATAGAGATCGAAGTTAGATCGGTCATAATCAGTTATGTTATCACCAGAAACAATTAAAATGTAGCCGAAATCACAATCATTATATTCATAAGACCCCGGAGGGACAAATAGATAATCATACAAAGTCAAGGGTTCGAGGATTTTCTTCCCCA
>NW_018237434.1:0-409 GCF_001263595.1 Phalaenopsis equestris | reverse complement strand
CCGAGACAACCAATCTAGTAGAGGCAGCCCCTATCCTACCCCCCGTGCTATCAATCCTGGAAGTGACGCTTTTCTTCTTGTTTCTCTTTGTCCTTGATGATGACGGATCTCCTGGCGAAATCTTCATCTCGGGCTCGGTATGTTGCGGACTCTGAATAGAGGCTTATTTTCATGCAGGTTGTAGCTTGCTCAGTATCTTCTTAGATGATCTGCTCCATACCTCATTCCATCCTTCTTCGGTATTTGTTGAAGCTTGCTTTGATGAATCTTGTATTTGATTAAGGACCCTCCTAAGTTCATCCCAAGTTGTACTCCAGCCATCTACTCCGACATACAGATCAATTGAGGAGATTGACTCAACTAAAATCATGTTGATGGAACCATTTTCAGGTTCTCTCAAATACTCCTT
>NW_018237433.1:0-373 GCF_001263595.1 Phalaenopsis equestris | reverse complement strand
AGAGAAGTAATCATTTAAGCATTTCTATAACATCTCCTTCTCACCCTTGAGTTCAAACTTTAAACATTTACATATCACTATTGTAAACTAGGTGAACTTTCTAGAAAGAAATGTGCTTGCATTCTTGTATTATCAAATTCAAATCCACATAATTAACATAAGCCGAAAGCCAATTCCAGCAATATTCTAGGGATTAAATAAACATTTTAAATCAACATTCCTCCAGGATTTCAACTTATAGGTTTCTTGGCAATTCAACTTTAACATTTTGGTAAAGATCACTATTAACTTGGTCCATCACAAGGAATTCAATTCATATGGTTTAAAAATAATTCCACCCAATAATCAAGTCAATTCATATTATAAAAGAAGC
>NW_018237432.1:0-378 GCF_001263595.1 Phalaenopsis equestris | reverse complement strand
AAAACGGAAATAATCTGTTTGAATTTAGGGAAACCTTTCTCTAAGGCTAAATATAATATATAAGCGATAGCGAAAAAGTACCGTGAGGGAAATATTTGAAATAGTAGTTTTATAAGCAGCTCAAGTTTAATTTAAAAGTATAATTAGAGCGTCCCTTTTGCATAATGGGTCAGCAAGTTAATGTTAGATGCGAGTAGAGTTCGAAAAGAGTAAAACTAGTATTAGGAAAGCTTTATTTTTGAATAATTTCTCGAAAAGAGTAAAAGTAAATTTAAACAGGTTATTTTTTACTTTTTTCAAAAAAGGAGAAAAGATGAAATAAAAAGTAACTAATATGAAATGAAATGAATAGGTAATAGTATCTCTTACCTAGATAAA
>NW_018237431.1:0-742 GCF_001263595.1 Phalaenopsis equestris | reverse complement strand
AAACTCTATCCAATTGATCTCAGACACTCTCATAGAACTCCTAAGCTCAATGCCACCATTTTCCCCCACTGATCCACATTGTGGAAGCCCAATTTTTAGCTCAAATTTTCAGCTAAAACCAAGACATCTCTCCATAGTCCATTAAACTCAAATTAATTGTGCACACACCATCCTCACAGTGAGAGTAGTTGATTTCCCATCAAACTCCCTTTGAAATAGCCCCTAACATAGACTTTCATCAACACCTAAAATCAAGCTTGGATTCCCCAAGGCCAAAGACTTCATCCGGAGGTTCATTGGGTCTAATCAAAGCTACCACAACCATTTGATTGATTTCCCATCTTCCAATCCTCTAACCTTAGCTCGAGCTTATTTTGATTCTCCATTTGTAATGGCTTGATTTTATACTTGATCAACCACATAGTTGTACTCATCTTGAGTATATAAAGGTATAGAAACAAACCCCATGCGATTTCGTTGAGTCTCGACGGAGATCTTAAGGTTTTAGTGTGAACGACTTACGGGTTAGGTCACTTGGGGATGATAATGGAGAACTGTCCGATCGCGGGACGGTTGAGATCAAGCCGGACAGTGCTTCGGAACATAAACCGCCGGCCTAGTCAGTGCTGAGGTGGATGATAGAGTCAAATGGGAGTACACCGCGTAGAGCTTCGGAGCCGCCGTAGGTTGACGCAGCGTCGCGTCACTTAAGTAGAAAAATAAGGATTTTATTATTTATTTA
>NW_018237430.1:5529-7003 GCF_001263595.1 Phalaenopsis equestris | reverse complement strand
CTCTCGACGCCGCCGACGGTGAGACCGACGAGATGGCAGTTTTCGACGAGATAGCGGTTTCTAGAGTTTGAATGGCAGTTTTTGGCAATTTTTGGGCAGGAGTTACCCTTTTAAACTCCTAAATTCAATTCTTAAATTCATATTTCCCCCAAAAACAATGTGAAACTCCACCAATTTCATTCCTATGGCATCCAATTCCCTTGATAATCTCAGAATGCGAGTTTTTAATCGGTGAAAGTTTATTAGTGCGGAAGCGCATCGAATCTTCAACAAAGTACTGATGAAGAAAAGATTGATCAAGGAACAAGGATTCGTAAATCCCGGATTGAATAATCCCTCTACGATAATTGAAGAGATGGTAGTGCGGCGAAAATGGGAAGTGCTGTGATATACTACCACCGCCGTAGTTGTTCTTGTGGTATTGTTCCTGTGGTAAAGGAGTTTTATGCAAATTTGCATGGAATCAACCAGGGAGTTGTTTATATGCGAGGTAGATGGATCACTTTCACTCCTGCATGGATCAATGAATTATACATGATCGAGAACATTCCTGTCTGCCACTATTCCAACTTCGTCCCGACAAGAGACCAGATGATTGAAATTTACCAATACTTAATGGACGAAACTGATGACTGGGAAATGAGAGAAAACAGGCACCTTAGTTTTTCTGCGACATTCCTACATCCCGTTTAGAAACACTGGCAATTATTACCGACAATGAAGATCGGTAAAGTTTTTAAGCAAAGTGCTATTCTGAATTACTGCATCCAAATGGGACTACAGATCGATATTGGATCTATAATTGTGAAGTCTGTTTCGGGCCTGATCGTTCATGGATCAACTTATGAGCTTGGACACCCTTCAATAATTTTCTTGCTTTGTAGTCAGTTCCATGTATCTTATGAGAATTGGGAAAAGGAACTTCTACCTTGGAAGCCATTGGACCCAACTGAGAGATTCCCAGCTTTTGAAGATGAAAATGACATGGCCATTATAGTCGATCAATCATCTCAGAATTCACTGCCAGTTTAACCCTTAATTCCTAATAAAACTCTGGTGATCTAACTCTCGTGATCCTGCACAGAATCAAGAAATTGAAGAAGGAGGTACAAAATGTCATGAATACAATTAATAATATTTTTGATTTCTTTGATCATCTAGATTGGAGGATGAAAGAACATTTTGATCACTCTGGACATTTAGAAGATAGTTTGATACAACTGATGAGGAGGATGAAATTGATAGGAGAGGATTCCACTGAAGAATTTCCATACTGACCCTCCTACAACCTCTTCGTTCATGTGCAATCAATGAATGATCTCAGAGGAGAATCTAGTACTGAATTTGATGAATAGTAAATTTATATTACTACATGTCTATCTATCTATGTAATTTGATTTGAACTTTGTATTTGCTTTGCTTTAGAATTATGCTTTTAGATCTCTGTATAGTTGAGACTAAGCATAAGATGTTT
>NW_018237430.1:0-4855 GCF_001263595.1 Phalaenopsis equestris | reverse complement strand
GTATATTTTGGAATTTTTCTATAATTTGATTAGATTGAAATGGCTCCACGTCAAAAGAGACGAATTGAGTTCAACGACTCTGTCTTCGTCAATGCAATGACTCAATCAAGATTTACTTCAATATTTAAAGGAAAGAAGTGTATACAAGATCGAATTTTTTAGAGTCCGGAAGGAGAAATTGAACTAGTTATTGCCGAGCTGAGGTGGGAAAACTTTTGTTACACCACCAATAAAGCTGATGCAAATGTTGTGAAAGAATTCTATGCTAATGTAATCTATTCTGAAGATGGAATCGTTCAAGTGTGGGGATTTCCTCTTGAATTTAATGTTGCCCGCATCAACACCTTTTACGAAGTCCCAGACTCTTGTAGCTGTCATTATGAATCCTTTAGTACGATGGAAGGCCCCATGAATGATGTGATCAATTTTCTCACTGATGGGAAAGGAACGTGGAAGATTAAACAACGAGAACGGGTAAATTTTTTTTGCTTCCATGCTGAATGCCACCACTAAGGCGTGGCATCATTTTATTTCCTTTACTCTGTTACTGACTTATCATCATAGTGAGGTAACTAGAAATAGAGCTATTCTGAATTTCTGTATTCAGAATAATATAACTATAAATTTGGGGAGAATTATTTTTAAGAATATATTGAATACGATAAGGGGTGAGACAAGTGGAGGTCTAGGACATCCTGGCCTTATTTATGCACTTTGCCAACTTTCTGGAGTCAAAGCTGGAGATGAAGAATGGGTTTACCCTATGAAACCCATTAGTAAAGTCAATTTAAATACTTATGAATCCCATGAGAAATAGAGAACTGGGAGTAGGAGTCAAGAGCCTTCTACTAGTAGAGATGTCCCCTCTACGAGTTATGACCTTACACCTTCTAGTTCCCCTACTTTGACTGATTTGATGAATGAGTTGACCTTGCAACGGAAGAGCACAGAGTTGATAAATGAAAGGATTGGAGGTTTAGAACGTTGCATGATTATAATAGTGAGTACCTTAAGAGGCATTCAAATTTTGAGGTAGCTTATTACGAAGCTCATGCCCGACACTACAGAGGTGAGCCTGATGTTACTTTCCCGGAGTGCCCCCGATATACTCAGTATCAGCCCGATCCACCTGCTGATCAAGGAGATAAAGACATAGTGTGGGATTTTGATATTTGAATGTAATTGATGTACTTGTACTTGTACTTTTATTTCTGTGATCTTTTGTAATAGAAATGGATGTTTATGTGTATTTGGACTTTCATTTTTATTATTATGTTGTACTTGGATGATTTTTAATTTTTGTTATAAAGTTAGAGTTATAGTTAAATTTGCATGTGTAGTATAACAAATGTTGAGTAGTATTTTGGAATGTAATGTGATTTTTATTTCGCATTTTAATTATAATTTTTTTATTTAGTATTGTAATTGTGTTAGGAATTATTGTGCTTGTTTAATGTTTTAGTTTTATATTTATTTCAAAATTTCATTACCCAACATTTTCAATAAAAATAAATTAAACTTTCGGGCAGAGAGTTGATCACTGTAATCCTATAGATAGCTCACCACTCGACAGAGAGACCTTCTAGAAGCTCTTTAAATATATCGTGATAAAATCCTCGACTTCCTAACGAAGAGTCTTGGACTTATGAGATGGTTGATAATGTTGCGTCAAGAGTTAGGTTGATCTCTTCTCTCAGTTTGATGGATTTTGGTCTTTGGCTCGGATGGCCTACGTCGATCTGAGACAGCAGCGACAATGGCGGGCAGGCAGACGGCGACAGGGGCAAGCAGGCAGCCAAGCTATGGTGACACACGAGCAATCAACGACAACGGGTGGTAACGACTTGCCTATAGCACTTTACATGAATGGCGTAATTCAAATTCGACCAAATCAATTGAATTCTAAATTAAGTGAAAATGAACAACGATATAAAATTCAAATTTATTCAAACTTTACATTGTATTTGTAGCTTTCCATACCTAGCACGTCTTTCTCAAATACCTAAAAAAAGAAAATTACAATACACCACTAATTCACTCAACCAAATAGCCCCTTAGCCCGTTAGATTTTTTCGAGATTCATGCTGATACACTTCTAATGTACACCATTAAATGAGCGTTACAAATTTTCTTTAGTAATAATAATAAACTATCATTGAGGTTCATATATCTCTACTACACAAGAAATAAACATTCACCAACCGGCCAGCAATGCGTGAAAACAATTTCCCATTAAATTTATTTATTATTATCACCCCCTTCAAATCACAGCTAGCCAAATTGCTGACGAGCCCCTCCCACCCTGGTGATCCTTTTCCACTTCCATTATTCAATGGGCACCGACAAAACAAAAGGAAATTAAGTACATGCTTGTATTTACATATCTACCAATTAAACTTCTAATCTGTACACATAAACCCCTTTATCTAATGCCTAATAAAAAAAGTAAATTTCACTTTAAAGATCAAAATAGTGCCCTTTTTTAATGCGACATAAATTTTATAACCGTAAGATACATGCGCTGCAAATGTGAATACATAAGAAATGGGTGGTATTTATGCAAATGCCCCAAAAAATAATTTACGAGCCCCACGAGAAACCCCTGGCTCTTACTTGCCTCAAGCCATCATCGCTGCCGCGGATTACCGAATCCCTCAAGTTTAAACAAAGCCATTCATGAGCGCCGGCCACCTCATACCCATCGCATAACGTACCAGAAACATAGAATCGTAATTCTGTCTTCATTCCCGCATCGCTTAATTATTGACGTTGGATTGAAAACTACTGCAAGCTTCAAATGTGGGTGAGAAAACAGCGGCTGGCCGAAGCATTAAGACATTCACGTGCATCCCTTCACGAAGAGGGCAGCCAGAAAGTGGTATTCATATATACATTCTTTAGCTTCGACGAAGCAGCGCCAGACCTAATTATAACGAGCCTCTACAATTAAGTCTCCACCAAGTTAGCTCGCAAATAATGGAGCGCCAAATAAATAAGCAAGCTTTACTTCATCTTTATGTTTTTACTACGCTAATCCCGTCGTATTCATCCATCTATAACTCGACATTACATCTAGTCATTAAAAAACAAGAAGGAATAATAAAAAAATAAACTATATCGTTGCACATTATTATCTTATATATATTTTTTTCACTTGATGTTAATTTATGAGAAGAAAATTTTTTATCATCCGTAATCCAAGAACAATTTAGGGCCTGTTTGAGGCAGCTTATTTGATGCGGCGGTTTTTTAAAAATTCATCTAATCTGTTTGGGTAAACTGTGTTTTGGCGACTTATTTGTTTTCAAAACCTTGAAAACAGTGAACGATCTGCGTTTTGACAGCTTATACGTTTTTAAAATGCTGAAAACAATATTTTCACACCGCACCTATCTAGGTGCAGTGACAGTTTTCTGGTAACTTATTTGTTTTCAAAACCTTGAAAACAGTGAACGCTGAAAACAATATTTTCACACCGCACCTATCTATGTGCAGTGACAGTTTTCTGGCAGCTTTTTTAAAAAAAAAAAAAAATATATATATATATATATAATAGCCACCGCACCTAGCTTATCAATAATTATTTTTAATCACACATAGAATTATATTAAGATTTTTTTAATTTTTTTTAATAATGCCAACAATTCATGTATATCAATACTTTTATTTGAATAGGTCTCACAGTTAATAGATTTATTTTCAGATGATAAATATAAAAAAATTAATTAGATACATTATTTTCTATAAATTTTTTCTTAATTTTTGGCGATGGTTTATAGTAGTATTATATATGTGAGAAATGCTACTTCCTAAAGTGGCCAACAATTCATACGATACCATTACTTATGAGGTGAATTAATAAAAGTACCCAAGAAAACTATCCATTAAGATTGTTCAATTTGAAAAAAGTAGATCTGAAAAAAATTGTTTTTCCTTTTTAACGATGGATGGAGTAATCAAATACTCACACGCCATTCAACTAACTTGTAAGTCAATTCTTATAACATTAAAAATCATTGCACTCTCTGTTTATATAAACGAAAAAGCTCTGCTTCGTTCCCTGCATCCATTTCTTCTTCAATGGCTGCTTCTCCTATCTTCAAGACAATAAAGGAATGCAGCGCCGAAGGGAGGGGCGGTGCCTGCCGAACTAGACGGCAGCCTACTCATATCTCGCAGAGCTTTCCCTTACTTCATGCTGATAGCCATGGAAGCAGGAAGCCTTTTCCGCAGCCTGCTTCTCCTCGCCGCATTCCCCTGCGTATACCTCATAAATCTCCTCTTTTCCGAGACATTGTCCATCAAAGTTCTAATCTTTGTTGCGTTCGCCGGACTGAGAGTTAAGGACATAGAGATGGTGGCGCGCTCCGTGTTGCCGAGATTCTATGCGGACGACGTCCATCCGGAAGGGTGGAGGGTTTTCAGTTCCTTCGGTAAGAGGTATGTGGTTACGGCGAATCCTAGAATTATGGCGGAGGCATTTGCCAAGGCTTTTCTGGGCGCGGATGAGGTGGTGGGGACGGAGCTTGCGGTTAGTGGATCGGGAAGAGCTACTGGTTTCGTTCTGTCTGGAGTGCTTGCGGGAGAGAGCAAGAAGAAGGCGCTGGAGCGGCAGCTCGCCGGACATGTGCCGGATGTCGGAATTGGAAGCGGGGCGGCGGATTATGGATTTTTGTCTCTTTGCAAGGTTTGATTAAGTTTTGATTTTTTTTTAACAAATATTACATTCGAATTATGGACGTATATAGAGATACGTTTCGAGTTATATGAATTACACACACAAAAAAAAAAAAAAAAAATTTTAGCACAGAAAAATATTTCTCTCGTGTTATTTCAGATTATTCATTTGTTATTG
>NW_018237429.1:0-532 GCF_001263595.1 Phalaenopsis equestris | reverse complement strand
TTCTTCTCTCTCTACACTGAGATACACCGAAGAAGGTAAACTTGCAAGAGAAATAAACTCAATTTCTCTTTTGCCGCAAGCTACCAAGAAGAAGCCAAGGGAGAACAATCTTCTTCTTCTTTCTTCTTACCCTTCTCTTCTTTTACAAGGAACTACTACATACCCTTCTCTTCCACTGTTCCTCGGAAGTCCGAAGAAGAACACAAAAAGGTCGTGCTCAAATCTGAAGGAGAGTCGTGCGATGCATTTAATAGTGGCAGGAGATGTAACTCTTCATGAAACAGAGCGGGAGTAGTTGTGGTGGGAGTCAAGAGTAGTTGTGGTGGGAATCGGGAGTGGTTTCGCGGAAACGATCGAAGCATTGCTTCGGTTCGCGACAGAAGGAAGAGGCGCCACTTTTGCGATCGGGAGCAGGAACTGGAGGACGGGATCAGAAATAAGTCTCCACATTTAATAGAAAGATGGGCTTGTCTACCTGCATAGGACTGCTTAGGTAATATTTTACACCAAGACCATATGCCTTATAACTTCC
>NW_018237428.1:0-226 GCF_001263595.1 Phalaenopsis equestris | reverse complement strand
GTTTTATCGGTCTTGAAAACATAATGAAATCGTGGAACCGGAGTGAGAAAGATGAAGATTTCAAATGCGATCAGTGTGTGAGAACACCCATAGTTAAAATCAATCTCATGCTGAGGCAAGCTGTCTCATTCTATACAAGAAAGCCTTACTCAGTGTTTGAACAAGAGCTCTTGAATGGCTTATGCGGGTTCACATCTGAAGTATCAGTGGAGAATGATGCTAAATA
>NW_018237427.1:0-768 GCF_001263595.1 Phalaenopsis equestris | reverse complement strand
CTCCTTGGGGCGTTTGAATTACTTAGAGTCTTCCAAAACAACTCAAAACTGTAAAAAACAGTCAAACATTCATCCATAACCGTCTCTGGTGCCTTTGACGCCATTTTCTGGCACCTTTGTATCCTGTTCTCTTGATTTTGGTGCTTATGGCACTTGTTCTATGGATTTTGGCGCCTTGGCGCCAATTCTGGCTCCTCTGGCGCCACTCTGCAACATTTCCATCGTTTCACTCCGTTTGGCTCCGTTTCAGCTTTGTTTCGCCCCGTTTTGGTTGTGTTTCACTCCTAACAGATATACCTACAAGATAAGCATCAAATAACGTTTTTTAAAAGTATAATTTCATTCAAAAACATGTGAGAAATTTAAATAGAAATGTAAAGTAGATTAAGCATAGAAAGACATATAAAAATGTGTCAAGTCAGAATTTTCTTTCTTGCTCGTTTTTACTCCAAATTGCACCATTATTGCTTCATTTTCACCAAAAGTTCATTTCTTGTACCTGAAGACAAAAATATGAAAAATATCTTCCTTTAAAATGTAATATCATTAAAAATGAGTATAAAATATATATGAAAAAGTAGGTAATTTTTAGGCGTGTCAAAATCCCCCAAATTTAAGCGTTACTGAAAGAAAAAGCAAAAGTTGAATTACGAATTACAAGCTACAACAACATCCTATCTAATTCATATACATGCATAATCAAGATAGAATATTTGCAAAAGAAAGTAAATCGAGCTTAAAACATGCTTGTAATAATATTAAACTAAA
>NW_018237426.1:0-263 GCF_001263595.1 Phalaenopsis equestris | reverse complement strand
TGCCGGTAAGAAAGCTAAAGTTGTCGTCATCAAGCTTACTATCCCCGCTGCTGCTAAGGGGAAGCAAGTGGAAGGAAGTGATGATTGTCGAAGATTCGACTGAAGGATTAACTGTTCCACCATCTGTGTTTAAAATTGGGTCAAGCTCAAGGACAGTACCATTGACCCGAACTCAAGGGAGGAACTGCAATAGGAGAGTTCGGAGGGACATCACAGCCCAGACTCTTCAGAGCACACCTGATGAGAGGGAGCCTCATCAAGTT
>NW_018237425.1:0-811 GCF_001263595.1 Phalaenopsis equestris | reverse complement strand
TTGGTCAAATTGGGTTCAATTGATAGCTAGGACTGGTCTTGGGGATGTTTGAAATGATGTGGGATATTTTGAAAATTTTTTGGCCATGAGGGGAAGCTTGGTAATTTTTTGCAAATTTCGAGACATTTTGAGAATTTTGGATCTTTTGGGGTGTTTTGACTAATAGAATAATTTGAAATGGCTTGAGATGATTTTTGGATAAAATTTGGGGATTTTGGACATTTTAAGAATTTTATGGTTCTAGGGATATTTTGGTAATTATGAAAAAAATTGGGGCTAAATGATCAAAATTGGAGATTTAGGCAAAATTGGGATCCAATGAGGAACTTAATCACAAAAATACCCTCATGGCGTCATGAGACCAAGGGAACCTTATTTTGGATCCTCCATGTGTTGGTTTTAGCCATCCTAACCAAGGGCTAAGAATTTGGAGGACCACCCACATGAGTCTCCAAAAGAATAGGGGAATCATGCGAAGCATGCTTGATTTTAGATTTTAGGTTGTGAGTGAAAGTGAGGGACTCAATTGTGTGAATACAAGACTGACTAAGACGACACCACTTAAGAGTAACCCGAAAGCCAAACAATTATATGGGGACTCCTCTTGAGCTCCCACATGTTGGTTTCATCCTATTAAGTGCTATAGGTCAAAACCAAATATGTGAAAGTCTACGGAATGTAAAGAAGTGTCTAGAATTTTTAATAGGGTTTGGTTTCATTACTAATTCTCTAGGACAATCAAAAGAAAGTCCTATGGCTAGATCTTAAACTTGTATGGAAGAAAGACTATACCTCAACAAAAAGTGAGGTC
>NW_018237424.1:0-1747 GCF_001263595.1 Phalaenopsis equestris | reverse complement strand
TTAATGTAGAGTTATATATATATATATATATATATTAACAAAAATGCACAAATACGTTATGTTCAAGATATGTGTTTCGAGATAGATAGAATAATAATAATAGAAGTCAAGTAAGAAGCAGTTATAACCGACACAAAAATGTTCAATAATATTTAATAATAATATATGCTTGTATATTAGTTTCCTATTTTATAAGAAATCATAAGATCTAAGTCTACATGTGATTTGAGCACCGTGTGGTTACTTAAAATTTGTCTTAAAAATATGAAAAAATTTACAACTCTGTGTTCTTCTCATTAGTTGAAAGTGTGTGGAGTGAAATCTTCCAAATCGAATAATGTGACAATTTGTTTGTGTACAATCCACTTCAATCCAGTCAATAGACTGATCATTTCAGAGGGGTCGATGGCTGAGGAAAACTAGACAGACATTGGATGTGTTATTATCAATATTACATTCATTTATGGAACAATCATAGGGGCCCTTTTAGTACCATTGAACCCACCTTCTTGCTATGAAAGTACAGAACTCACACTTACCTACAATATTATTGATCTTAGGCGTCGACCTACCTAGTAAAATCATCACTCACTCACTAGATACTTACTATCATAGGTCAATTAGAGAGATTAATGGTTTGTATACAATTTATACTCTATTTATACTTTCTTTTTCTCATGCCTCAACTTAATATAATTAATATGAACTTATACAAGTGGACTACTAGATACAATCAATGGACATTGCTATGAGATTTGCATGTGACCATGGTAAAGAAGTTATGACAATGCAAGAATGTTGCAATGAACGCTTAGAGCTTTCCAATAGAATGGATCAATTACTCTATATTGATTTTAGTGTCGTCAACCAGCCAACAAAACATGCTATTCGAAGATCAACTTCTAATATTTTATGATATCACCAACAAACTTTCCAAGAGGATTGATTGTAGATGTTTCAAGAAGATATTTTCCTTATCCGTTCCATCAACATATATAGAACCTTCATTGTCTCATGAGGCTCCATCTTATGCTCCGCATTGGGCTACTTCTGAAGGTGGACACTTCGATTTGCAATTTCATTTGGGACCTGATTTTAGTGGAACTCTACTCTGCAAGCAAAAAAAGACTCTAGTTATCACATCATTTAGTCAAGTGATAAAAGAGGAGGATGAAGAGGAATATCATTTACGAGAACGAACACTTTGAGCTCTATCAAAATATACTCTGTTATCAAGTGGTGTTCAATCACACTGAAGAAGATAAATTTTATATTATTTTTCAAATTATTGTACAATTTAATTTCAAAAAATTTAGTGTCGTTCGAAACTTGTAATTTTGAAGGTTCAGATTTATTAAACAATTTAAGTTAATTTCAGTACTTTCAAAATAGTTTAATAAATTATTTTCCTTCAATCAGCTTAATTTTATAATTTTTTTTCAAATAAAAAGAATATATTTTTTAAGAAAAATTTAATGTAAATAAATAAATCAATTCATTAAAACATTAATTTTAAATGTAATTCATTAATTTAAATAGCACTTTAGTACTTTTATTTAATGAATATATACTTAACTTAATACTGATTTCTCCTTAATTTATAAGTTTTAATAAATATTTTTTTTAACTTAAAAATTTATTTATTATAATTCATTGAATAAATTATTTGTTTAAAACAAAATTAAATATAACTTTGTAATAAATTATATTTTAAATTTATTTAATTTATTTAATTTATATTTTAAAT
>NW_018237423.1:2075-2447 GCF_001263595.1 Phalaenopsis equestris | reverse complement strand
TATCTAAATCTCTCTATTTTTCTCACGGTCTCTATTTCACCCTATCTCCATCTCTCTCACACTCTTAACAGAGAGAAAGATTATAATGGGGAAAGAGAGAGTGAGAGAGAGGAAAATATTAAGAGAGAAAAGGAAATAGAGATTAAGTAGGAGAAAGAGAAAGAATAATGAAGAGGTACAATGTGTGGGAGAGAGGGTGGGAGGGAAGATAAAGACAGGTTGATAGTTTTAGACCTCCCCATCCCTAACACTTCTCTATCACTCTTTCTCCCCCATCTCATTTACCTCCACTCTTTTTCTCATTCTCAATCACTCTTTCTCTCCCCCTATCACTCTCTCCTCTTTCTCTCCCTCCATTCCCTCTCTCCCCCT
>NW_018237423.1:0-1656 GCF_001263595.1 Phalaenopsis equestris | reverse complement strand
CTCTCTCTGTATCGTCTCTCTATCTCATTCCCTCTCTCAATCTCTTCATCTTTCCCTCTCTCCCTCACATCTTTCCTGCCTCCATCCTTCCTTTTTTCTTTCCTGGTTTATTTTTCTCTCTTTCTCTAACTTCTTTCTATCACAGTAAGAGCAATTGTGAGGGAAGGATAGGAAAAGTAAGAAGAAGGAAAATAGTGAGATAAATAGAAAGAGAAAATGAGAGGGAGAGAGTGGGAAAGACAATGAGATAAAAAGAGAGAAAGATAAAGGGAAAACACTTTCTCTCTCTCTTTTCCTCAGAAAAAATACAAAGATAAGGAGAAGTAAAGGGAGAGGGATCAATAATTCGATAGGGAGAAAGAGAGGTGATGAGGGAGGGTTATAGAGAAAGTGAATAGAGAGAGGTAAAATCGTAGAGAGAGACGAGGGATAGCTAGAGGGGTGAGAGTGAGAAATGAGAGTTAGATAGGGTAGTGATAGAGAGAGAATTTTGTGAAACAAGAGAGAAATAAGAGAGGGAGGAGAGAGGAGAGAGGGGGTAAGATGAAAAAGAGAGAGAGTGAAATGTAAGAGAGATAATCACTTCCTTTGACTGATAGAGAGATGGGAAGAGATTGAGGGTGATAGATGAGAGAGGTGAGTGTGAGATAGAGAGTGAAAGATGAGAGAGGGAGAGTAAGAGTAGAACAATGGTGGGAGGAGATGTAGATATAGATGGATAGTTAGTGAGGTAGGCAGAGAAGGAGAGAGGGAGGGAGTAGCCAATGATTTGAGATAATTTAATGGTATGAGAGAGAGAGAGAGTGATTAAGTGAGAGAAAGATAGAGAGAATGATGAAGCTAAAGAAAATAGAGATTTGAGAGAGTGAAACGGTAAAAAAGAGTAAGCAATGGAGAATGAGGGAGATAAAGAGAAAGAAAAGCAATAGAGAGGGAGAAGTGAAGATAATTAAAAAATGAAGATAATTAAAAAATACAAAAAAATAGAACATGAGAGAGATATTCAGTGGGAACTCTATTTGTTCAGTGAGAATCTTTCTCTCACTCTCTCTACATTTCTCATGCCTGCTTCTCACCCTTATCTCTCTCTCCCTCCCTCTCCTCCCTCCCTCTCTTCCCTCCCTTCTTTCCCTCCCTCTCTCTCCCCCAAACCTCTCTATCTCTATATTTATCTATCTCTCTCTCTCATTCTTTCTTACTCTCATTCTCTATCTTTATTTATCTTCTCTCAAGCTCTTAATCTTGTTGTATCCTTCCCTCCCACTAACATTCTACCTCTTTTTGCCTCCTTATTTCTCTATCTCTCCCTCTTTCTCTCCATTTCTCCCTCACAATAAATCTCCCTCTCTATCTCTCTTTCTCTCACTCCCTTTTCTCTCTTCTCTTTGGCTCGCTAACTCCCTCTCACCCTTATATCAACTTTTCTGCTTTCTCTCTATCTCTTTTCTCTCTCCCTCTCTCTCTCCCTATCACTCTCTCTTCCTCTCACCTCTCTCTTGCTCTCTCCACCTCAGAGATAGTGAGAACCTGCCTATCTTTTCGTCCTCCATCTCTCCCTCACTCTATCGCAATATCTCTCCATTATCATTCTCTTTTTCACTCTCTCCCCCTCTAGTTTTTTATATATCTCTCCCTCCCCATCTTTCTCTCACTCTA
>NW_018237422.1:0-766 GCF_001263595.1 Phalaenopsis equestris | reverse complement strand
ATGCATTGAATCACTCCATGCGGTGCTTAGAACAAGTGTCCCTTTGATAAATTGCACAAAATTTGTCACGAACCGCCTTAATTTAAAAATGCCGTGCTTGGTGTGCTCTGAATTTTGGCGCATCATGCGACAAACCCCAAAATTGGCTGTTTTTTCTCCAAATTTTGCTCTTTTTGCCATTTTTGCTCTAAATGCCTAAAAATGGTATAGCTGCAATAAAAACAAAAAAAATACATTTCTTTAAAGTACAATATCACCAAAGATAGACATAAAAAGGGTACTTAAAATAGTATATTATTTTTGTTGATCAAAATCCCCCAAACTTAAATGTTACTTATCCTCAAGTGACACTTTTATTACATAAAAACATTTGAATTTAGGATAGAGATTAACTTATCACTTCTATACTTTAGTTCAATAATTAGAATAGCAATTTAAGAAAAACATTTAATAACTTAGGTTCCAACTCCAAGTCTAAGAATATCTAGTAATCAAATTTAAGATTTCTGAATCTCTATTCTTTCAAAGAAGAATTGCAATTTGTCATGCTAAGGACATTTATAAAACTCATATGAAAAAGAACTTCATAAAAACTTTACTAGAAATGCTACTAATACTTAAATACAAGTTTAGAAAGTTTAATAAAGCTCTTTCCTTAAGTTGATTCAAGTGAAGTCAACTTTTGATTAGACATCTCTTCAAGTTTAGAATTTTTTTAATTCTTTCTTTTCTATTTCTTTTTCCTTTTTCAAGTGAGGATTACTAT
>NW_018237421.1:0-771 GCF_001263595.1 Phalaenopsis equestris | reverse complement strand
GATGACATCCACCGTACCATCATGAGCTTGAGAGGAGTTGTTAAACTGAAAATAATTCAAGTCCATTAATGTCTTTGAATTATGGCAATTAATGATCTTGAATTAATGGTCTTGAATTATTTCCAGTTTAACATTCATAAAATGTTTGAAATAAGAATGATATATCCATGTAAAATAATAATAATAAAAAAATTGAACAATTACTATTTCCATGCAAGGAAAACAGATAGATTAACTGAGATAATAAAACACATTAATGGTGGATCATATTTAAAGAGACATAAAACCCAAAAGAAATTACAACGATGACCACAAAATTTCTCCAACTCCTCAAATTATTTTCTTTTTGCATGTTCCCCATCTAAAGGTAGAGTAGTTGTAATTAGGCAGTAGTTATTTTGGACATATTTGTAAAATTTTCTCCCGTGATTATTCACACCTATTGAAATTTATGAGTTAGATATGTAAATATATAAGAATTCAGTGACATGCATTTACATACATGTCACATTACTCGTATATATCTTCATATCAAACACTTAAACTTTTATATTTATATATTTAACACTCAAATTTTAACATCATTTCTAACATTTTAAAACTGAAAGACGTATTTTCATGTATGATTTCATGACATCAAAATATTATAAATATAAATATCAAGTTTTTGGGGTTAGACATGGGTGGACCCTGCTAGGGTATAGAGGGGGCAATTGTCACCCCTCAAATTAAGGTTTTTTTTTTTACTTATATGAGAACAATCTAGCATTT
>NW_018237420.1:0-236 GCF_001263595.1 Phalaenopsis equestris | reverse complement strand
CTTATGCAACGTAAATCCTCACCTTATCTTTAGGAATTTGTACAGGCCTGCTACACAATAATATCCCTAGCTCATCTTAGGATTCCGAGGTTGTCGTTTGTCACAACCTAAACCCTCACATCTTTTAGGATATTTGTGTGATAGTTTCAAATGAATGTAAGCACTAACTAATGAAATTGTCAGGATGAAACACTTAAACAGTTCTCCTTAAAACTGAAGCCAAACATTAGGATAGC
>NW_018237419.1:0-8164 GCF_001263595.1 Phalaenopsis equestris | reverse complement strand
ATGAACAATCTCTTGCTTTTGGTGAGCCCTACTTGCAAATATCATATTCCAAATATGGATGTAGTATAAAACACGAGTATGGAAAACTTGATAGCTTTTGATCTCCATAGTCAGTGGCCAACGTCTACCACCGTTTGTCTCCGTCGTCGACCATTGTAGGTCATCATTGTTGTCACTAGCAACCCCTTGTTTTAAATTTCATATTCTAAATACCGTTGTAACATTTAACACGCATACTGATGGCAAGAAAAAAACTTCTGGCTTTCATAATCACGAATCATCTTCAATAACTACCTGCTGATACTGCTTGTTGTCACTGACCTCCAACCCTTGGTTGCAAATGTTGTAAACCAAATATGGATGGAACATAAATGATCCGCATTAAAGTACTAGTAATCATTGCTTATGATTGTTGTAGTCAGAATACGATGTTTGTTCCTAACACATCAACTTTCTTCTTTTCTTTACGACGTTTGTTCCTAACACATCTACTCTCTTCTTTTCTTTCTTTTTTTTGGCATTGTATAAAGACAAATATAGTGTTTTGTGTAGAAGTGTAACCCTGTTCTCCATGAGTGATTGGGTCCAAACATCAACTTGGTATTTGTAACCAACTATGGTCACAACTTCCGATTATGACTTTTGTGGTGAAGTGTCGGACTTGTAGTCATCAACTACATTATTTCTTACTATTTTCACAGTTTTCAATTACAATCTATGTGGTCGATTGATTTTCTTGTAGCCACCGACTACAACTTTTATAAACAAGTATTATTGTTATAACTTTAAAATACGGGCTCTATGGCCAGAGATATAATTTCTATGAAGAAATGATATTTATTAAAATTAATAGTAATCACTAATCAATATTAAGAATGTCCTAAATTAAGTAAAATAACAATGATAGAATAACGAAATGAGCAAAGAATTAATGAATAATAAGATACTTTCAAAATTTAAAGAGTAAATGAGTTAAGTGTCCTAATAGTTCAAAATTATTTATATGGGATTATTTTAATTTCAGAATTTATATTGTGTCAAAATAATTTCTAATTATTTTAGTTTTGGAACTATTTTTATGATATTTATTTTTTTTAAATTTCGTTTGTAAGAAAAAATAAAAATCATTTTTAGATAAATTGATGAATATGTACTTTATATATTTTTAATTTATATAATTATTATGCTATATTTTTATGCCCCCATACTTAATATAAGAACGTATGAAGAATTAAAGAAAATCTATTTATTTTGAAATAGGACTGCATCGTACGTACGGCAAGTTGGCAAGTTGTCTTTTTATGTAGGCCCACTAAAATCCGGTGTTATTCGGTGGGTCCGCCCCCTCCTGCTGACCTTTTACCAAAATAATAATAATAATAATAATTTAAATAGTTTGTATAAATTGCTTTTACCTTCCGAAACAGTCAAACTGTCTGGTTGATTCTGTAATTTTAAATGTTTTGACTTATTAATGCCGTATTTTGTAATTTTATGAGGCGATGGATGATTTATTTACATACCCTTCAATTCATGTATCTTTATATATCTAGCATCTAAACTTTAATTTTCAAAAGTTAAATTAATGATTTTTTTATCGTAGAAATATAAAAAATGAAATTTAGATGTTATATATGTAAATAAATATTTGTCTGTGCAGTACAAATTAGGTAGAGACTTTGAAATTTACAAATGACACCCAGAGAGTAAAGGACATCGTAGTTGATGAAATAGTTATGTATATATAGAAAATAATTTAAAATACGGGCAATAACGAGTTCTATTTAAAAGCAAATTTTAGAGATTATTTTAAAATATGCATAATAAAACCGACACATTAAGATAAGAGTGTTGTTGCACTCATAGAATATATTGAGAAGACCTTTCATAGATTCAATGCAAGTGAAGAAAAACTATTGTTTGGGTCTGAAGTAGAGCAAACACACATGGGGAGAACTATGTATACTTCAAAAGTTGGATGTTTTATGCAAATTATGATTTGTACGATATCAGATATTGCATATGCAACATGTAGATGAGCGATTCAGGCTAATATCATTGGGAGGCGATAAAACTGATTCTCGGGTATGTGGAGGGAATGATCAATATGACACTTTCCTTTGAAAATATAGGGACCTCTCTAAATGGATTTGTAGATTTAAATCTGACAAGAGATTTAGATGGACGGTGAGTTAAGTTTCCAGAATGTAAAAGATTGTTGTTGATGTGCCATCATCAAATTTTCATCAAGTAACACGAATCTCGTGGCAAAACACAAATCTCGATGCAACCTTTTGATCAAGGAACATTCAAACTTTAATTAGAAGTCATCAAGAGCTATGATTTCAGTAAAATCAAGCTCAAAATAAGCCATGGTCATCAAGCTCGGATAAAGTATCGATGAGACAAACTCAATGGTACCCAAATTGGTCAAATCTAAGTCAAATCAAGCTCAAATCAAGTCATTAAATCACTCTTAGAAAATCTTCAGACATATTTAGAAAGTTAAACAAATGTCGAATCTAACAAGCTTATAATCAAATCGAATGTCTCGACAAGATGAATCCAACAAGCCAAATTTTGTTCAATTCTGACATCGTTCAAGCACTCAAATGTCCATCAAACACTGTCTGATCAAAGGAAGCCACCGGACTGAGTGGTTCATATTTTTGTATTCATTGCACTTAGAACACTATAAATAAAGTCTCACCTCCCTCATAGGGGGAGAGCTTGAGGCTTGAGAAAGAACTTGAAGATTTGAGAATGAACTGAAGTCCTGCACCACTCATGTCACCGTCTATCACCGCCGACCCATGAGGATCAACCACCGTTGACCATCGCTGACCACCATCAATCACTGCCGACCGTTGTCCAACGATCGTCATTGGCCGCCCCGCACTAGGAGTTGGAAGGGGCGACAGAAGGACATCTCAGAAGAAGCTCGCAGCTCCCTCTGTCGCGCCCACGACTTTATTTGCACTCTCTCAACAGGGGATCATATAAAAACTAAGCTTTTATAACACTTGAACAGTTCAACTCCTAAACTGATTTAAAAATGAACGCACATTAAGAACATGAGACATGTGAATGCTTCATAAATTCTAACTGAACGTGTTAACTGCATGTTTAACAATAATGCCTCCCTACGGTACTGGATCGGCAAATTCCTGTGGGGGCGAAAACTTCCGCCACCACCCCCACCTCCCCAAACTTGTGCACAATTTCACCTCATTCCTAAACCATCCCTTTCTACATAGGTTGCATTTCAAATTCTTTCCTTTTCCATTTCCCCCTACTTTATTTCTTGTCTATTCTTCTACTTGTTTAGTCTATTCACTAATACCATCTTATTTATAATTATTATTTGTTGAAGACTAAGCAATTTTTGTCCATCTCTGATTTCAATTGAGCTCTTAAGGTTTTCCCCTTCCGAGGGTTGTATCTGACAACGAGCGGTGCTTTGAGTGTACCTCGCCCAAGGTGGTGACTATCTCCATTCATCACCGCTCCACATCCTCCTTACAACATTGTTAAAGCTGAGCCGACCTACTCTACTGCCTCAAGTAAGCCACGGGTCACTCCAGTTCACCCCTGAAACAACCGCTTCTCTTACCGCCTAGCCATGGATTTAGGGACTAAACTTAAGATTAACTAATGATTTTCTATGCACTGTATCAGGGTAGAAAATTAAAATTGCTCCTATTTGGCACAATACATATTATAAACATTTATCTCATCTCATTTCACCATAATTTCATTGTAGTGGGAAGGATGTTTTTTTCATATAAGAAATCTTCATTACATAAACATAATTAGTAGATTAGTAGTTATTATTCAAAATTTGCATTTTTTTTTGCTAATAGATAAGTAATTTAGTTTGGTTAATATCCCAACATTCAAAATTAGTGACAGTGATTTCGTTTGATTTTCTGTAAATTTTCTGTTAAAATGTATCATTGCTAACTTACACCTTCCCCATGGGATCAATATTTGGGGTTTAAATAGAAAGTTCATTATTACTTGATAATGATTTATATACTTGCATAGAATCTCATTATTAATAGCCTATAATTATATATATATTACACAACTTACTTTTCATATAAAGATCAAGTTTTTGGCGCTGTTGTGGTGTCAACTTCATAAATCCTTACATATAAAAATTGGGATCAAGTTTTTGGCATTGTTGATGGGGAAGGTAATGGTTAAATTTAATTAAATAGTTTTGATAAATTAGGAAATTTAGATAAAAATATATATACAAATATATATATATATATATATATATATATAAAAAGATAAATGTATGTAAAAATGAATATGAAAAAGTTGTGAGATTACTGAATTCTCCTACAACCTCTACTAGTCAAGTAAATTAAATGTATATAGTAGAGCATGTGTTAGGTATGACTCATATATCATAAATGCGACAGTTGCTGAAACAGAGTGGAGTAGAATGATCTATCCAATCGGGGGAGTTTCACTATGTGGGCTGAGGTGCGGGGGCAACACCCCGCAGTTTGATATAGGGGTAATTTAATTAATTACATATTGTACTATAGAGTTATATATGTCATGTTTGTAATCCTAGGTAAGTCTCTAATACTCTGAGAGCTAAATTTGGTATTATATACTCTTTTTTAAATATTGAAAAGAAAGTCGCTAATCTGCTCCCGATGATGTATGCATCTTTGTTGAACATCATAAATCTTTGTGCGTTCTTCTGGATTTGTGTCGATTCATGTATTTTTTCGCCTCAAATTTCTCAACAGTATCAGAGAGAGGTTCGACGGGAGGGAAGAAAAATTTTGTTGGCGCAGGGAGAAGAAGCCAAGAGGTTTAAGATCGGACTTGGGTGATTTTGCGAATGAGCTTCAACGCCGGCAGTTTAGATCGCAGAGAGTTTGGTTAGGCTATTCCTGTGAATAGAAGACCAGCTCGGTTTTGCAGAGGAGTTCTCGAATCATCACTGGAGTTTGCGAGTTCGAGCGGGAAGGAGTTCCCGCGGAAGTTGGGCGAATTCGGCGCAGACAAGGCGTTCGACGCAGACAGGAGCGACAGCAGGGGAGTGCGCGACATTGTCGTGATCGGCAGGGGAGTGCACGACTCCAACAGGCAGGCAGATTCGAGCGAGGATTCGCGGTGCGAAGTTCGTGCAGACAACAAGAGGAGTTCGGTTCTTCCAGCAGGCGCGAAGATTCACGAACCTTCGCGGTTTTTGGCTAGGTGGAGTTCATGAACAAAAGTTCGCGTGCAATTATCACGAACATGTGCGAAAGACAGAGGTAGGTTCCTGGACGGAGGGAGCGGCGGAGGAGCAGAATTGGAAGCACGGACTCAAAAAAGGAAATTCACGCAGAAAAGGAAAGTTCGCGAAAAAAGAAATTTAGCGGGGAGATATTCCGGAGATATTTCAGGACTCATGAAAGGCAAGGAAAAGAAATTTGCTGTTGCACTCAGGAAATGAAAGATTTCTTTTTTTGAAAGAAAGCGAATGCAAAGTTTTTCTAGAAAGAAAACGGAAACGGAGCCTTTCTGAGAAGAAAACCAGAGCTTTTATGGAAGGAAAAATGAATTTTTTTTGGAAAGTAGAGGGGGAGTTTTTCTTGAAAGTTTAAGGAAAATGATTTCTGGGAAATTTTAATTAATAAAATGTTCTTTTTTTGGGAAACCTAATTAAGGGAACTTAATTAAGGGATTATTTAAAATGATTTGTGGCTCAACTCACATTGGTGCATAAAAACTCCATGATGTATTTTCTCCTAAGGGGGTTGATATCGCTAAGGTGAAGATTTGTTAGGCATATGTATTTCTCCTAAGGGATTGGATATTCGCCAAGGTGGAGATTTGTTGGGTATATGTATTTCTTCTAAAGGGTTGGATATTCGCCAATGTGGAGATTTGTTAAGTATGACTCATATACCATAAATGAGACAGATGTTGGAGCGGAGCGGAGCCCACGAGCAGAGTGGAGTCGAATGATATGTCCAATCGGGGGAGTTTCATTATGTGTGTTGGGGGTGCGGGGGTAACACCCCGCAGTTTGGTACAAATGTAATTTAAGTAATTACATATTGTACTATAAGGTTATATATATGTCATGTTTGTAACTCTAGATGAGACTTTGAGTCCCTGAAATTTTGAATATTGTATTATGTACTCTCTTTTCTGAATATTGAAAAGGAAGTCATCGCTCTGCTCCCGAGGATATAGGCATATTTGCCAAACCTCGTAAATCTCTATGTGTTCTTCTGGATTTGTGTCGATTCTTGTTTTTTATTTGCCTTAATTTCTCAACAAGTGGTATCAGAGCCTGATTCGGGGGCAGGGAAGAAAAATTTTGATGGCGCAGGAATAAAAAAGATTTTGGTAGAGGAGATTTGACAGCTAGGGCAGAGGACTTCGATGAATTTCGGGGCTTCAACGATTTGGTGAAGAACTTTGGCGGTTCGCGGTAAACTGTTGGAGCAGGGTGGCGAGGAGTTCGTAAAGGGCGTGAATCGTGCAGGAGGACCAGTTTGCGAAGGCGAAGTCGAAGGTGTTCGCGGGAGGTTGGCGGACGAAGGCGCGAAGGATTGTTCGCGGGAGGCTGTCGCCAACACAGGAGTTTGCGGAGGCGAAACCGAAGGCGGTTCGCTGCAGGCTGCTCGCCAGGGGAGAATTAAGGAATCTTCCATCTCATATTCCCTCTAAAACACGGGAGGTGCTCGCTGCACGCGAGAATTTGCGAGAGGAGTTTCCCGCGGGAGTTTCACGCCGACGCGGAAAGCGTTCGCAGGATTCAGTTTGGAAGCTGTGCGGAGGAGCATTTTGCTCGTCGGTGTGAGTCACTGAATCACGCTGGAGCCGAAAAAGGAAAACAGAGGCAGATTTTTTCTGGAAGGAAAGCGGAAGCAGAGCTTTTCTGTAAGAAAAGTGGAGGCAGAGCTTTTCTGAGAAGGAACGCGGAGTCAGAGCTTTTCTGATAAGGAAAGTGGAGTTTTCTAGAAGGAAAAAAGAGCTTTTCTGGAAAGCGAAAAATTAGCTTTTCTAAGAAGGAAAACAGAGCTTTTCTGGAATGAAAAATGGGTTTTTCTGGAAAGCGGAGATGGAGCTTTTTGGAAAGGAAATGAGAGCTTTTCTTGGAAGTTCAAGGAAAAAGATTTCTTGGAAAGTTTAATTAAAAGAAAGTTTTTTTTTTTCTGGAAAACTTAATAAAGAGAATCTTAATTAAGAGATTATTTAAAAGGATTTGTGACCTAACCCACATTGATGCATAAGAAAATTCCATGATGTATTTTCCCCTAAGAGGCTGAATATTCGCCAAGATAGAAATTTGTTAAACATATGTATTTCTCCTAATGGACTTGATATTCGTCAATATGGAGATTTGTTAGGCATATATATTTCTTCTAAGGGTTGTATATTAGTCAAGTTGGAGAATTGTTGGGTATATGTATTTCTCTTAATGGGTTGGATATTCGCTAAGGTGGAGATTTGTTAAGTATGACTCATATATCATAAATGAGACAGTTGCTGAAGCGGAGCGGAGTCCACGAGGGGAGTGGAGCGGAATGATCTGTCCAATTAGGGGAGTTTCATTTTGTGGGTTGGGGGTGCGGGGGCAACACCCCGCGGTTTGGTACACGAGTACTTTAAGTAATTACATATTGTACTATAGGGTTATATATACGTCATGTTTGTAACCCTATGTGAGTCTCTGAGACTCCGAAAAATGAATCTTGTATTATGTACTCTTTTCTGAACATTGAAAAGAAAGTCGATGCTCTGCTCTTAAAGATGTTAGCATCTTTGCCGAACCTCTTAAATCTTTGTGTGTTCTTCTAAATTTGTGTCGATTCATGTTTTTCTACGCCCTAAATTTCTTAACAACATGAAATAAGTGATTTATAAAATGTATTCATCTCCAATTATAAGGAAATAATGATACACGAGTTAATAACATTATGATAAATATTATTAAAGTGAGAGGTGAGACGTCCTCATGTTGCACAAGAATGCTCAAACCATGACCAATGACACAAAAAACCACGAGCTCGAGAGATGATTGACAAGACAATTAGAAGATAAAACACTACTAAAACAAAACTCCATCATTACTAACATATATACCACATTAAAAGTAAATAAAAAAAATTCATATAATTTACATAATTATTAATTA
>NW_018237418.1:0-436 GCF_001263595.1 Phalaenopsis equestris | reverse complement strand
AATCGACGTTCCGGACGCATTGGCGCAGTCTGTTTAGTCATTCGGGGTCGTTTGGTCATTCGGGGTCGTTTGAACCACTTTTTTAAGTAATTTGGGTCAAAATGATAATTTACACATATTTACCTCGCTCGCGTTATTGTGGTGCAGTGAGCGCCTTTTTTAAGTGGAATCAACGTTCCAGACTCACTCGCATGGTCCGTTTCGTCGTTCGGGGTCGTTCAGACCACGTTCAGACCACTTTTACCACTTTTTTTAGCAATTGATCCAAAATGTTAATTTGTGTATTTTTAGCCCGTATTTAAATCGTTAACGACATGGACGCCTCCTTAAGTAATATCGATGTTCTGGACACACATGACATCAAAAATAAAAAAAAATGATGCCAACACAATTGACCTTGATAAAACCTCAAATCCATTTGATTTTGGCCTAAATC
>NW_018237417.1:0-389 GCF_001263595.1 Phalaenopsis equestris | reverse complement strand
AAATTATACTTGAGCTAATATATGAATTTAAACTTCGAAATAATTAGCCTAAAATATATCAGAATTTAATTGTATTTAACTTTTATGACAATTTTTGCAAGATTTAACTATCATGTAATTTATTGAATATAGATTTACAAAATTTATTAAATCCTAAATCCTGCTTATAACCAAATAGCACTGTAGGGTTTATAATAATTTGTAAACCAAAATAAATATTTACATAATTCTTAAAATATTTACCTTAGGGCTTCTTTGGGGCAGCTTAAGTGCGGGGGCGTTTTTGAAAACGCCGTGGTACCGTTTGATTCCCGCGTTTTGCTGGTTTATCTGAAAACGTGGTTCATTTTTACGCTAAATGCAGGTCGCAGATCGAACCCTGCGGCCGC
>NW_018237416.1:0-1367 GCF_001263595.1 Phalaenopsis equestris | reverse complement strand
TGTCACCACCGTCCGTTTTATAAACTCTATATTCCAAATGCCCAAGGAGAGAGTAATGAGAGACAAGAATTTGTTCCAACAATTGAAGAAAGGAATTAAGGTCTACGCTAAGATGTGATTGTTAAGAGTTGTTTTAGGTATTAATGTTAAGTCTTGTTTTTAGTGATTATGTGATTATGTGTTTTATTGTGTAAGTTTGTTTAGTGTTTGTATTTAGGAAATTTAGGAAAATTTTCTCATCCTCTCATCCTAGACTATTTGGAATGAGAATTATGTGTTGAATGTTGTTTGTAATAGTTCATGAATGAATATAAGTGTTTGCTTATGAACATATTGTACTATTTTTGCCTCGAATCGAATATTTTATATTGGAGAATTTTGAGAGAGAGGAGAGTTAAAGAGAGGAGAGTTAAAGAGTTAAAGGAGAGGAAAATAGTCATTTAGGTGTCTAGAGACCATTTAGGGGTGGTTTACTTAGGCTAATAGTGCATTTTACTTAAGTTCCAAAATATCAAAAATATGCACTGGTGCCTAAGCGCCACAACCCTGCGCTTAAGGGTGAGGTAACCTGAGAGGCAGGCTCCTAAGCGACACATATCTGCACTTAAGCGCTGGTTCATGAACAGTTAAAGTGAAAAATAACCACAAAAATGCCATTTTTGCTCCTTCCATCATCTTCTTCCTTTCAAGTTTGCAGTTTTGAATTTAGGGTAAACCTTATTTTGGAGATTTCTTGGTGAATTTTAGCCAAATTTGCTATATTTGTATTTCTTAAGGTAAGATCTTCACTTATATGTAGAAAATTTGGATTTTCACCATTTATTTTGACCACATTGTGGAGGCACCTGAAATTTACTATTCATTGTGAAAAACTTGAGAAAATCTATAGAAATAACATAGAAAGTGTAGTTTAAGCTTATAGGAGTTTTTAAGCTTATAGGAGTTACTTATAGGAGTTAAGTTTAGTAGATTAGACTTGATCTTTGAAATTATTGTGGAATTTTGTGAAATTTGTAGAATGGGGCCAGGAATGAAGAGGAGTAAGGGAAGTCACACTTGATTCGAGCAAGTTTGTTAGTTTGAAACCTCAGGGTAGATATATTGATGCTCTACAGTCACAAAAATTGATTCCTGAGAGGTGCTTCAAAAATCTAGGTGGATCTGTGGAGGATTTATCGTTCACCTATAATGGGAATGATTCTATTATTTTTTGGCTGTGCCTGTGGTTTCTATAGTGGAGGAGTTCCATGCAATCTCCATGAGGTGGAAGATGATCGAGTCATGGTCAGAGACAAATTGGCACCTTATTCACTGGAGGTAATCCACATGTTCTACCATTTACCACTTGATATTCTGTGTTTTTTTTT
>NW_018237415.1:0-800 GCF_001263595.1 Phalaenopsis equestris | reverse complement strand
ATTATGCAAATAGCCCGCAGAAATAAGAGGGTTTATGTCGTATCATACAACAACCTCGGAACCTAAGGCGGGTTAGGACTTACGCTGCACAACATGGTTGTACAGGAGCCTAAGGAGAAAGTGAGGATTTATGTTGCGTTGGGCGAGCTACCTTGAAGTCCTATAGGTTATTATTATGCTAGGAAGAGATAATGCTGAAGAAGATCCTCTTGTTGCTCGGTCTGAGTTTCTCGTCGTGCTGCCTACAAAGTTGGCTCCAATCTTCTGTCGTCGTGACAGCGACAGTTCCAGGCTTTAAGTGCTTGAGATTGGTAGTTTATGCTTCACAGTTTTGGTGTCAATGTTTGGTTTTGTTTTGTTTTGTTTCGGTTTTGATTTCAATTCTAGTTTTGCATGCAGAGTAGTCAAATTGCAGTTAAACAAAACGTACTTGAAAGGTAAAATACACTAGAGTAAAATGCAATAGATAAACTGTAAAAGCGTACTTGGGCATTTGTTATTGTTGTGTGATCAATATTGCAAGCGTAACATGACTTACACCAGATTTAAATAAACTCGTAAGAAAAGTAAACAAGGCGAGAAAACCTAGCGTGAAAGTCAGAAAAAAAGTGTCGTAGAAATCACAAGCAAACGAAGCACTTAGCCACACATTAAAGACTAAGACTGAGTGTAAGACATTGATAAAAGTGGATGGGCTCAGAGCTTTGTTGTGTGCTTCCCGATCTTGAATAGGAGTTACTGGCCCGACAATCTATAGAAGGCGACTAACCTCAATCCAAGTGACTAGTCGTGGACCTTTA
>NW_018237414.1:0-863 GCF_001263595.1 Phalaenopsis equestris | reverse complement strand
CACACTTTAAAAACAAACAGTCACAACAATAAAGTACAAACAAACATAAAATAAACAAAAATCAAACTAAAACATCACCAATCATCATCTTCTTCTTCTTCCACATCCAAATTTTGCTACTGATATGGGGTAAAAATAGGGTGAGTAGGAAACTGAACTGAGTGGTCAACCCCTCATGTATCTGACCATCGCATCATCATAAGAAGCATCATATTCAAACTTCTATCTTGTCAAATCATCATTGTGTGCATTTATGGAATCCATATTTTCCATTCTACTTTTCATTCTCAAGATATCTCCCTGTTGGATCATCATCTACTCCATAAGTTCTTGGAGTGTAGGGGTACTAGAAGTATTGGTATATGAAGTAGAAGGAATATCCCTACTTCTACTTCCAGAACTCCATCCAACATGAGATTCATAAGTCTTAATATTGGCTAGCCCAATAGGTTTTAGAGGTTCAATCCTCTCCTCATCCATTCTAAAATCAACTCCTGTCTGTTCACATAGTGTGAAGACCAGGGCAGGTTCTTCTAAACCACCAGTAGTCTCTCGTAAAGCAATAAAATGAGTGTTTCTATAAAGAATAGAGCCTACATCTATCCTTCTCATCTGCTGGATGCAGAAGTTCAAGATGGATCTATCCTTTGTAACCTCACTATGATGATTTTTTTGGTATCATTCTACCAGAAATAAAGTAGTGTCAGGCCTTAGATACTACATTTAACATAGAAAGAGGAAAGTTTACCTTCACAATATTCTTAACTTTCCAAGCTCCTCTTCCATCTGTAAGAAAAGAAATAACTTCATTTAAGGCCTTTTTTGTAACAAAAAATGATTTGTACTGACAGCTATACACATCC
>NW_018237413.1:0-1121 GCF_001263595.1 Phalaenopsis equestris | reverse complement strand
TATATATTTGGATTTTGGGTTTTTTTAATTTTTTTGATATTTTGTGTATATATATTTTTAACTATAAATTTCCTAATTTACCAAATTCATTTAATTTACCGTTACCTTCATCGACAACAGTACCAAAAAGTTGATCTTGGTTGAATATAGTTGTGTAAAATTTATAAAGTTGTCACTGCTTTACAACGGTGCCAGAATTTTGATGTGGTATTTTAGTAATAATAACGTTAAGCTCTTAAGATTGGGATTCTACGCAAGTATATGTATCGTTTTCAAGTAATATAATACTCTCTGTTTATATCCCAAATATCGATCCTACGAGGAAGGTTTAAATTTAAAATGATAAATTAACTAGAAAATTCACAGAAATCAAACAAAATTACTGTCACTAATTTCGAATGTGTAAGATGCTAACAAAACTAAATTTTTAACTACTAGCAAAACTTAAATGCAGAGTTTAAAACAGTAACTACTAAACTATGTTTATGTGGTGAAGATTTCTTATATGAAAAGCATATTTCCCACTACAATGAGTTTTTTGGCGAAATGAGCTGAGATAAATGGTTTAGATTTGTGTGCCAAATATGTGCAATTTTAATTCTCTACCCTGATTCAGTATTATAGAAAATCATTGGCTAATCTTAGGTTTAGTCCCTAAATCCGTGGCTAGGCTAGGAGGATACTGGCTCCCACTTCCCTTCCCCTGAAGGCTAACTCTCGCTTTAGTTTTTGAACACTAAGATTGAATTGGGGATTTTTAGTTTGTTACCCTAAAATATCTCCAATTCTACACTCAATAAAGTATATTTCCTTATTTATTTGCACTTAAGTCCATGAACGAAACACTTCTTCATGTACTTTAATGTCTCTCACTCTGTTGTAGAATTCATACTCCATTTCCCGGATCATATATTTCACATCACAACATATTTTAACAATTCAATTGGCTAGATCAAAAAGTAAATTAAGAGCAGAGTTGAAAAACCATCACAATTTACTTTAAATTTTAACATTGGCACATCCAAATTATCTCTTCATTTCACCATATCTCAGAGTAGGGAGAAAGATAAAGGAATCTACTCTGATTTCATGAGAAAGATACAATAAAACATAAATTTCAT
>NW_018237412.1:0-782 GCF_001263595.1 Phalaenopsis equestris | reverse complement strand
ATGAATTACTTTGGTTTCAGTCTGGGAGAACAATCTCATTGATTGAAAGTCATTCCTCTGGTTTAGTTGACAATATCCCATCCATTACTTATTTCAGTTCCAGCCTGGAATGACGTTCAAGTCCTGTCAGTTAAGAATATTTTTTTACTTTTGTCTGGCAGTGCAGACAATGTCCTCACCATGACATGCTTTAGTTCCAATCCAGGAGAAGAATCACATTGATTGAGAATCATTCCTTTGGATGTATGGACAACGTCCCCACCATTATCTATTTTGGTACTAGCCTGGAATGATGTTCAGGTCCCGTTGAATAAGAGTTATTCCTCACTTTTAACTATCTATGCAGATAATGTCCTCACCACCTATTATAACTTGCATCATACCATCTTAAACATTGATCTAATTCATCGCAAAAGAAAAGTATAAGAATTCTACTTCATAAATCATCTATCACACACAATACAAAACTTCATTAACTAAAAGCAAATCCACTAAATAAGTGTTTACAAAAAATATAAAATAATGAAGAACACAATACTTAGCTTTTTTCTTTGAAAGAATAATGAAAATCCCTCCAACAAAGTCACTTACTGATCCATGCAATGCTAATACATTCCCTTATAGATATCTCTCAAAATCCCCTCTCCAATCTTTTTAAAAAAGGTAGAAATCTACATTTCCTACTTCTATCTATGACCTCTCACCTTCCTGGAAAATTTTAGGGCGGGTGACTAACCCACAAATACACAGATATTTATGTTCTTTAATATGCCAAAAACTTG
>NW_018237411.1:0-609 GCF_001263595.1 Phalaenopsis equestris | reverse complement strand
AAACGAGCTGAGTCTGGGCTCGCTCGTGTTCGGCTTATTTACACCACTATCTACATCTAGATATCAACAAAGAATTTTTATTTTTTGTAAAAATAAACTGACTCCATATGTGACAATTCAATATAGTTTAGCCCTCATATACATTACGAAGTCCTTTATGTGATCAAATTAAATCATATTTTATCGAGAAAATATTTAAGTTGTATTAAAAAAAAACTTAACGCTTTTATAAAATTTGAACAATTAATTAAAATTTTCAGTTGTATTTGCAATATAAATACTTCTTAAGAACTGAAATACACGGAATTTATTCTCCTCTCATCCTCAAATACAATTCTAAATAGGGGCTCGTGTTCAGCTCGTTTATATTTCGAGCTAAAAAAGTGTGTTCTTGTTCGGCTCGCTTATTTAGCGAGCTAAATTCAAGCCGTTCACGAACAAAAAGTCGTTTTGACAACCCTAAACACGTAGCCATAAGATTTTAACGATTGGGGCAAGATTTAAAACATCATTTGAATCTGAATTAATAATTTGTATTCTATTTTTTTCATTAGTACTTTTAATTTATTATAAATCTCAAATTTAAAAATACTACTCATCAAATATATA
>NW_018237410.1:0-862 GCF_001263595.1 Phalaenopsis equestris | reverse complement strand
AGGCATGACCTAGGGGTGAGTTCAGAGGTCATAGAGACATGACTCAACTCGGTGGTTCAGGGGCCGCAGGGGCATGACCACACAACACAGAGGGGTTAGACCCTTGAATTCCTGTGCTTCATCAATGAGGATTGTTGGGCCGCACGCCGCTCATATATAGAAGGAAGGTTAGCTATGAAGCCGCCCGTCACTTTAATGAGGAATGCCATGGGGACTTATATCGTTCACTAAGTGGTAACAGGTTGACTAGATCGAGAAGGAATGTCGTAAAGTTCACATCTGAGGACTACTCCGCATTGATCAGTTAGGCAGGAGAGTCAAGGGACTCCGATCCCTCCTGAGAACTGATCGAGGTTCGAGGTGCGTACCTCAACACCCGCACTCCATCAATGAGGACTGTCGTATGTATTTTACTTCGTTCATGAGAGGAAGGAAGGTTGGCTAGGAAGCCTTCTGTCACTTTAATGAGGAATGTCATGGGGCCTCACATCGCTCACTAAGAGGTAACATGTTGACTAGATTGAAAGGAGAATGCCCACGGACTTCGGCTCTCCTCTGAGTACTAGTCCGCATTGATCAGTTAGGAAGGAGAGTCATGAGACTCTGATCCCTCCTGCGAACTGATCAAGGTGCGTGCCTCAACACCCGCACTACATCTGTGATGAATACTAAGAGTCTTACATCATCACCTGAGACGTAGCAAAGGTTGGCTAGGAAGCCGAGCATCAAAGCTAAATCGTTGAAAGACGAGATGTTCTCATAAATGGACCGACTAGAATGTTGTGTGGTCCGAGAAGCACTAAAGTCGGATGGATGAGAAGCCAAAATTGGAGCCTCCACATGTTTGTCGTAACCTTCCAAG
>NW_018237409.1:0-1036 GCF_001263595.1 Phalaenopsis equestris | reverse complement strand
TTGGAACATTTTATTTTAGAATCCAAAGGAAAAAAAACTAGGGGATGTCAAAGATCCTGAGGAGAACCTCGGTGACTTCCCAAGCTTTCTTATGGTTTGGCTTCAGTTTAGAAGAGAAATATTTAAATGTTTCATCCTGCCTTATATTCATGTGAAATGATCACACAAATAGCCTAGAAGATGTGAGAAATTAACTCGTGAAAAACAATAACCTTGGAATCCTAAGACGAGTTAGAGCTTATATTATATAATAAAACAATACAAAGGCCTAAAGATAAGTTGAGGACTTATGTTTCATAAGAAAAAAACCTCAAAGTTCTATGGATTGTTATTTAATTCTGAGGATTGGTTTAGCTGGCGTAGACATGTTTTGTTGTTGAAGATAGTTGTGCTGCCTACAATGCAAGCTCCAAGCTCCTTATCATAACAAGTTTAAGTTTTCTAATATGTCAAGTTATGATGTCAAATCATGATGTCAAATCAATTGTTCCCTAAGGTTAAATTTATTTAGATATTACGAGGGATGTTAAAGTTGATTAGAGTGACACAGGTTAGGATCCCACGGTTCCCTCGTTCCGACACAACTATTTTCTTTAAGATTCACTTAAGCCAAATGAATTTACTAAAATCAACTTAAGGAGTTTCATACTTTCATTTAGACCGTGGGAAATCTCGTTAACAACCATAGGTTACCTACTCCGAGGGATTTGCAATCATGCGATAGAGGCGTTTTAATTTAATTTTATTTTTTTTTTTTTTTTTTTTTTAAATAATTTTGTGATTAAATTTTCAGTTAATTTTCAGTTATCTTATATTTTGAATTTTGTGGAGGTGAATTTTATCTTGTTTGATTTTAGTTTTGGCTTCATTCTGGTGGCTATCCTAAAGCTTTTGGTTTTGACATGCAGGGTGACATCATTGTTTAACATGCAAGTTCACGAGCAGGAAACAATACATAAAAGTAAATTGCAATGCAATAACTTAAATGCATACCTGTCGAATCTTCTCGTTCCTCCACCTGAAAGTTTAGTACTTG
>NW_018237408.1:0-620 GCF_001263595.1 Phalaenopsis equestris | reverse complement strand
TGACCAATCTAAACTAAATCCAAGCCTAATTGGCTTATGCTTTCAGCTCAATTTTGATCCAAGTCAAACCACCAATTTTGGCCCTATGACTTAATCCCACCAAATTGAACCCCATAGCCTTCTTAATTTGCTCCAATTTGAATCCTAAACTCTTCATAACAATAAAAAACATCAAATTTAACTTTAAATTGCCCTTGATGAAGCCTCAATTTCATTTAATTTCAACCCAACTCAAAAAATCCCCAAATTTTCCTTAAATTTGCTGTCTCCAAATTCCAACAAATTGAATGCCTTAACCCCAGAATTGACACCCAATTTATGTTGAAAATTCTTTAAGACATTCCTATAGACCATTTTCAATAATCAACCCAAGTCTAGTCTAACATGACCAAATTGAACAAAAGCCCAAAATCCTTCAAATTGAGCATCCAATTGAACTCAAAATCATTTCAATCCTTCACCAAAAATCTTCATAACAGTCATCTACGCAATGTTGATCAATCAATTGGGCTTAAAGTCATGGCTAGCCTAACACAAACCTAAATTTTAGACATTTTGACCCAGAGTGGACCCATGCACAAAAAATGACTTAGTCATGCCTAAGCCACCAAATTGATGAC
>NW_018237407.1:0-868 GCF_001263595.1 Phalaenopsis equestris | reverse complement strand
CAGTTGCAAGTGGGTGACTGTTGGGAGGAGAATTCTTGGTCACTTCCTATACTTAAAACTATTCTTCAGGAACATTCTGCTATGCATATTAACAAAATTTCGTTTGACAGATCTAGAGCTGACAGACTGGTCTGGCAGGGCTGTGTGCATCAAAGCCTAACTAAATCAATTTATCTTAAACACAACACCTGGGAACATAAGTCTTATGGAGATTAAACTTGGCACAAAAGTTTGTTCCCATCTATGTCCTTTTTCAGCTGGAGAATGCTTCAAGGGCTGCTCCCTACTGATGACATAGTTAATCTTAAAGGATTAAGTGGCCCTTATCAATGTTATTTATGTGGAAAGGAGGAGGAGTATATTCCTCATCTATCAAATGCATCTTTGCTCAAGAGGTATGGGCTAACTTCTCCAATCATCTCAACCTTAACACCATTCACTTGGAACGGTTTAATATTATATCCTGCTGGAAGAGTTGGAAGTCTGCCAAGATTGGAACTATTCCTTTCATGGTGGCATGGTTCCTCTGGATAGATAGGAACAAGGCCAAATTTGTTGCTCAACCTATCTCCATGTCTCAAGTGACTAGAAACTGTATCTCTTGCCTTCATAAATTAATAACCCATCGGAAATTCCCTTGATATGCTCTCCTCCTCCACTTGAAAGGCCTCATTCTCTCAGAGTTACTATAGTTTATTGGTTTCCTCCTATCTGGCCTTCTATCAAAATTAATACTGATGGCAGTTACTCTAAGTTGGGAGCTGGAGTGCGTGGAGAGTTCTGAGAGCATAATGGACACTGGTGACTCTTTTTTTTAGGCTATTGTTTCTGATAATGATGCACTTGAAGCTGAGTTGATTGTTGTGTA
>NW_018237406.1:0-1268 GCF_001263595.1 Phalaenopsis equestris | reverse complement strand
CATTGGTTCATCATTCCCACGGGACAAAGAACCGAGACCGTCTATGATCGAACCCTAATATCTTACTTCATGCATTAACCAAATCTCTTGGGTTTGTGTTCCTACACATTCATTTAGTTAAAACGAAGCTATCTATATGGTCAGGTAATGAAATAATTTTGGTCAAATCATGATCAATTGACCACATTGTCATGACCCATTCTTCATGGGTCACCCATAAAATAAGACCAACCGATCATGACATGTGGGTGACATAGCAACCCAAACCAAGCTAATTAATCCTACCCATCACTTAGAGTTAGGTTCAATTGGATGAAAATGTGCTCAATTGATAAATGTGACTTTACCATTATTGAATATTTTATATATACATCTTTATCGAATCTATAACTGTTATTAATTTTTTGGTGTCGTTGTTGAGGAATTAAATCTTTTAGCAGCAGTATTAATTACTTGTATTTTTAAGCATATATAAAGTCGCTATCAAGAAGCGAGGTATAAAATTCCTTAAGATAAGTTCTAGTCTACTACTATAAAGTCTTAGTTTGGAATATCGATTAATCTCATGATTGGTTTCATTCTTCATAGTTGTTATTCTAGTTAAAGTTGGAAGGATTCTCTCATCTTGGGTTGTTGTAATTAAAATAAGGGTTATTTGTGTGATGATCTTTCTCATCAATATTTTCAAAAGAGTTAGTGCCAACCATCTGTCCAAATGAATTTTTCTGAATGACTATGGGTTCATGAGGTTGACACATTGCATAATGATTTAATTTTCTTGAAGTAACTGCAATATGAGATGTTAAAATATTCAGTATATCATTTTCAAAATAATTCATCATTTCTATAATAGTTTACAAAGATCTTTTCTATTTCCTAATCCTCATAACAATTCTCTCTATTTCTGAGTCTTATGATTCAAGATCTACAACTCCTAAACCATGCATACATATCTAAAGACTTAACTATTAGGATAATATCAAAAATATTTTTGATATTTTGTATTTTTTATTTATTTGTTTTTTTTATAAAATAGATTCAAAAAATCTAGACACACTAGATAATAATACTAAAATTTCTAAATTTTTAGTTTTCTAAGTTTAACTAAAATTCTCCTAAAGTTCTTACCGTTGCTTCCCTGGCAACGGTGCCAAAAACTTGACCTGACCCACAATTACACAGTATTTTAACTTCCAAAAGATGGTAAAAAAGTTGACCAAATTTATATTTAGTGGCTAGTGTGCAAAATCGATATGTTATAAAATTTA
>NW_018237405.1:0-5715 GCF_001263595.1 Phalaenopsis equestris | reverse complement strand
GTCCATAGTATGTTTTTCGTTTGACTCATCAATCTGAAGGTGAGTTTGAGGCAGCTTATACTTATTCAAATAAATCGTTTATCTGAAAACACAGATCGCAGAATTAGACCCGCATCACCCTTTTGCTTCGACACTGTGTTTTTAGATTAGTTTTATTAATATGTTTTAGAATATTCACAATAATGGAGGAGAAATTTGTTTTATAAAAATATTTTCATACATTTATGTCCCCTCTTCTTTCTGCAGGGAATAGTTATGCTTACCCTGAGCGCCTCCCTGCCCCAACTCCGTCCCCCAAAATGCCCGGAAACCGACCGCTGCCCCTCCCCTTCCCCTTCCCGCCTGGCTCCACTCTACTTCTCCATGGCCCTTCTCATCGCCGGAGCCGCCGGAATCCGCCCCTGCAGCCTCCCCTTCGGCGTCGACCAATTCGACCGCTCCACCAGGCACGGCCGTCAATCCCTCAACAGCTTCTACAACTGGTACTACTTTTCCAGCTGCCTCGCCCTCTTCTTCTCCATGACCTTCCTCGTCTACATCCAGAACTCCATCTCCTGGCCCATCGGCTTCGGCATCCCTGCCGCCCTCATGCTCCTCGCCGTCATCCTCTTCTTCCTCGGCACCCCTCTCTACACCCACGTCGTTCCCCAAGGCAGCATCTTTTCCGGAATAGCTCAAGTCTTTGTCGCCGCTTTCCGCAAGCGCCGCCTTCGCCTCTCCTCCACCGCCCTGCTTCACAATCCTCCCCCGCGCCATGGCCTGATCACGAAGCTCCCCCCGACGCCAAAGTTCAGATTTTTAAACAACGCCGCCATCGAGCTTCCCGGAGAGGTGCGCATTGAGGACGGCTCTTGTGCGCGTCCATGGAGACTCTGCAGCGTGCAGCAGATCGAGGAGGTCAAATGTTTGATAAGCATAACCCCCATTTGGATCTCTGGAGTCCTGTTCTTCACCGTTCTGTCCCAACAGTGGACTTTCATCGTTCTTCAGTCAATGAAAATGGACCGCCACATTGGCCCCCGATTCGCCATCCCGCCGGCAGCGGTAAGCCCATTCAACTTGCTCGCACTCTCCATCTTCCTCCCGATCTACGATCGGATTCTGGTTCCCTTTTTGCGAAGGGTAACGAAGCTGGAACAGGGGATTACTCTGCTCCAGAGACAGGGGACGGGGCTCCTGCTGTCAGTACTGTCGATGGTGTTGGCCGGACTGGTGGAGTGGAGGAGGAGGGAGAGGAAGACGATGATGTCGGTGCTGTGGCTTTCGCCGCAGCTGACGGTGATGGGAGTATCGGAAGCTTTCAATTATGTGGGGCAGATTGAGTTCTAT
Source organism: Phalaenopsis equestris (assembly GCF_001263595.1). NCBI lineage: Eukaryota > Viridiplantae > Streptophyta > Magnoliopsida > Asparagales > Orchidaceae > Phalaenopsis > Phalaenopsis equestris. Next base: position 4,386 of record NW_018237405.1, on the reverse strand, counting down.
AATCGGGAGTTTCCGGAGCATTTGTTGACCATGGGAGGATCTCTGGTTTTCCTGTGCTTAGCAGGGGCGAGTTATCTGAGTCTGTTTCTGGTTTCGGTGGTGAGGAAGGTGACGGGTGGTGAAGGGAGGAGGAGCTGGCTGGAAGATGATTTGGATCAGGGGAGATTGGATTATTATTATTATCTCATTGCGGTTTTGGGGATGCTGAATTTTCTGTATTTTTTGGTTTGTGCTAAATTCTATCAGTATAAGGGAGCAATGGCGGAGGGTGAGGAAGACGGGGAAGAAGGTGGAGAGGCATAGGAAGCCAGCAGCATTGATTTCATTCCGCAGAAGTGAGTTTATATAAAAATTACATAATAGCACCCAGTTTTTATAAATTTACCGATTTCACATTTAAATTTTCATAATGGTTGTCAAAAAAAGGTCGCCAACACCTCACGTTCAGTTCTTACTTTAAGTAAATGAGTCGAACACAAATAAATTTTTAAAGCTCGAATTATAAATGAGTCGAACACGAACAGCTCTTTGTTTGCTCGTTTTGCCTAAAAGTAATATATATATAATAATAATTTAATAATGTATTATATAGATTATTTATATAGTAATATTATATATATATCTGTATCTAAGTTTAAATTATAACACTTTGTGTGGTAATATGGTTACTGTCTTCTTTTGCATATATTTGATTCAGGTTCGAATTCAACACTTTACATCTATTTTTTTCAATTTAATTTTAATGAGTCAATTTCGAACCGAACACGAATATTTAAATCGAGTCGAACACAAACTCACTATTCAAGAGCCGATTTCAAGCACAAGCCGATTTCGAACATGAGCAGTTCGAACGAGTCGAACAATAGTCAAGCCTGAGCTCGCTCAAGCTCTGCTCGTTTACAACACTATTCATCATATAAAATCATTTTCATTCATAATTATAAAATGTTGTGTGTGTAAAAATAAAAACATAATTGCGAGATAGGCTAAATCCATAAAAATTGGGTGCTATGTATGTAATTTTCGCGAAAAAAAAAAAAGGCAGTTTAGAATTAAAAAAAAAAGGCAGTTTACATAACTTTTACCAGCCTATTGATATGTATTTACATCTTAGACCTTACTTTTTATATTTAAGCCATCCTTATCTTTATATATCACATTAAAATTATCACTATTTTAGTTTTTGAGAAGTAAAATATTATTTTTCATGCATAAATGAGATGACATGTATGTAAAAAATTAAAGTTTAAATGTTAAAAATGTAAATATGTAAGAATTGAGGGGAATATAAGTAAATCTTATAAAATAAATATTATATAGAGATATTATTGTATATTGGTATGTGTTGTTTTTATAATAGGGTATTTATATACTTTCCATACGCACAAACTCTCATATTTATAAATGCATCACATAAAAATATCATAATATATACTTCTTTTAAAAGTAATCATTTTCTTATATTTATGTTTAGGACCCAAAATAAAGTTATTATAACTATAAATAGCAATTTTTGGGTGTTGGACATGTAAATACATAACAATGGTATGGTAAATATGAAAATTTTAGATATTATTTCAATCAAATATAATATATTAAGCTTGAGGTAAATGAGTTGAATCAAACACAAGCCAGCTCTCTTTTGAGTTTGTGCATCAGACTTGATACGCGTTACAAAAGTTATTTTAATGACCACAACAATCTTGAACGATCATTCACAATAACGTCTGCTCTCTGTCTTCTGATGGGATATTAAGTCCATGAGAACTAATATCAGATCGGAGGTTGCAATTTTCAGTACAATTTTGGGTCACTCATGTCAACATCTTAGACATGTTCATAGTTAAATAAGTTCTCAGTTTTTAAGATAATATTATGAGCTTTCTCTCTAAAATATTCTCATAAATAAAAAATATTTAAAGTTCTACAAATAGTCCCTAGTTAGACTTCTACCCCATGGATGAGAATGTAGCCATTACCTTAAAAAATGGCAATAACGACTTAAATACAAACCAATTTTACCATTAATTCGGGAGCCACATGACAATTTTCTTTTCCGTATAGGTTAATATCATTGAGTAACACTCTGACAAACAACTTTGGATATATCAAAAATCTTTAATGTGTTTCTTTTAACCTCTTACACATAGGCTAATATTCTAACAGACAGTCTCAGATGGGTCAAACACCCTAAGTGAACTTTTCTATATATATTATACAAGTTAGTATCATCGAGTAACGTTCTAATGAATAGCCTTCATATAGACCAACATCAATGAGTAACACTTGAAAAAATAACTTCGGATAGATTAACCATCCTTGATAGATTTTCTTCAACCTCTTCCATACGGGTTAATTTCGTCGGGTAAGACTCCAACAAATAACCTCATATTGGTCAAATGTCCCTGGTTGATTTCCTTCAATCTTATTATGAAATGAAAACCACAATATTGCTTTTTTACCATTATTCAATCATTGGTGCTCACCTACCACTCTTCTGTCGTCACCTAAATGTAGTTTGCATAACTTCTACTACTTGGTTATAATCATTTTTCAATAAGTATCATTCTTCAAGACATATAATAATTTAATTTATGTTGGGGAGAAGTTATCACACATACTGGTGTTGAGCAACATCTAATATTACTGTCATAATTATTGGGCTACCGTCTCTCGTTTGACATTTCTATTATCGCTAGACTGTTATTAATTGGCTATTTATGTCGTCATAAAATCACCATCACCCATCAAATTCTATAGAACCGTCATAATCACCTGACTATTTTCATTGTTGCCACCATAGATGGGTCACTATCTTCAACTATTGTTGTCAAACCATAATCACCCGATCAACATCATTGGACCATAATATTTATTCTTGGACTATCATTCCTCTGCCAACGAAGCGGCTGTCACTATCTTCGCCAGATCACCAACACCCACTTGATGCCAATCCACTGCCTCCATCGTCAACAATTCAATTTGATTATCGTTAGACCATCATTGCTTGACCAATGTTGTCGGGTTGTCACCACCTCATGACCATCGTCACTTAGCCAACATCAAGCCACAAATTACTGATTGTCGCTGCTTTATGGCATACTATCTTTGCCGCCATATCAACATTAGAATGCTATACTAACCTCATTGGTCTGTCACCATTACTTGGCTAATATCATCACTATCACTTGATCATCGTTGCTCAACCACAACTACCATCACAGGATCACTATTTATAGGTTGTTGTTATGTTGGAACAATATTATCAGGTCATCATAGTGCGAGATTTTTATCATCAGGCCACCACCGCACTTGTTGCACACCATCCCCATCAAAACCACCATCACTCAGTTAATTTTGTTGGACCCCAGTGCAATCATCAAATTTTCATCTTGAAAAAAATGCGTTACTACCATCACACACTTCATTGTAGGATTATCAATACCTGACAACTGCCACTATTGCAGTACATTGTTGTTTGTTTTGATTGCAACTATTGTCATCACAGTGCACCACTGTTGTAATCCATTATTATTCAATCAATGGTGCTGCTACCATCATCGTCACCCAATTAATTTTATTGGACCAAATTTATTGTAGTTGGACCACTATTATTGGTTCCTTGCCATGCTTAAGCCTTATAACGTAGTCGATGAGGTGTTTCCACCATTACCATCATTGTTGGATCATCATCTATGGTTCTTGCTATGACCTTCATCTCACAATTGACATCGTTAGATTGCAACCATTATTATTAGACTATCATTGCCCTGTCTATAAAGCAATCGCCACTGTGTTGCACCGTTGTCAAGCTACTGTCAGGATGTGCCATTGTCATCGAACCACTACTATATTGGACTAATGCCTTTGGGTTGTTGTCATGATGCAACACCATCATTAGACAGCCACAACGCTGGACCATTATTGTCAGATTGTTGCCATGATGCACCACCATCAGGCTACAATTATGATGCACCATTGTAAAGCTGTTGTCATGATGCACCACAATCATTGGACCACCACTGCACTAGATTGTTGTCATCGAGTTGTATCATTAAGGCTCCAATGTGCTGCATCATCATTGGGCTGCTGCCATGATGCCCTCATACACTATCATCATCATACCACCACTATGAAGACCATTTTCTTTGGGTTGCTGCCATGACACACATCCATCGAGCCATCAACATATTGGACCACATTCGTTGGTTGCCATTGTACTAGAGCACTAATGTCGGGTTTCCATAGTGTCAGACCGTCATCACGGGGCCACCGTAGTTGCTGGAACACTGTCACTTGGTTACCATCACTTATATATCACTATCATGCTGCCCATCCACCACTATTGTTACCAATGTTATACTCATCCCCGCTCAATCATCATCA
>NW_018237404.1:0-289 GCF_001263595.1 Phalaenopsis equestris | reverse complement strand
AATTGGATGGAATAAATATAAGAAAACATAGTTTAGGGGTTACATACGTAAACACATAGGATTTGGACAGTATTTATATAAATGCCCAAGAAAAACTTGAACGTTACAAGGTACATAAACAAACATCATGCATACACTATTAATGAAAAATAATAATAATAATTTAATAACATATCAAGGTCTAAAAGATTTATTGTTATTATAAATGAAAATAGTCTAAACCGCTAAACATTCAAAAATTTAAAAAAAAAAATAGCACCATTTATGTAATTTCAATTTTAAATTTTGA
>NW_018237403.1:0-256 GCF_001263595.1 Phalaenopsis equestris | reverse complement strand
AAACCCCACACCAAAAATAGTGCCGACAGTAAACAATCAATTTTTAAAAATTATGTTTTTGACGTGCACATAAATCTTGAAAAATTATCAAATTTTGTTTTATAGAGAAGATTATATTTTTATTTTAAAACAGATTTTAACCATTTTTATTGTCCACGAGTCAATTACGTTGTCGGGCGTGGGATTGCCGATCACCTGAGGAGGTTCGAGTCGACTCTCGTTAGACTTATGTCGGTGAAGGATACCATATCTTATT
>NW_018237402.1:0-32918 GCF_001263595.1 Phalaenopsis equestris | reverse complement strand
TCATTTAATTTTGACCTAAGTCCAAAAAACCCTAATTTTTCCACAAATTGGCTATGTTTCCAATCCCAAAATTTGCCCCATGGCCATAGCTCAAAATTTCACCAAATTGAATGCCTTGGCCCCAAATTTGGCACCCAATTTATGTTGAAAAAATTATGAAAAATCTTCAAAACACCTTCCTTGATCATGTGGGAAATTTAATTTGGAACAAGCCCAAGCCTATCCCAATCTAGATCCATGTCTAGCCCAACATGCCCAAAGTGACAAAATTTCCAAAATCCTTCATATTGAACCCCCAATTGAACTCAGGATTTTTTCAATCCTTCACAAAAAAACATTCATTACAGTAATATACACAATTTTGATCAATAATTTGAGCTCAAAGTTATGGCTAGCCTAACCCAAAACCAACTTTTAGCCATTTGGATCCAAATTGAACCTATACACCAAAATTGGCCTAACCACCCTAAATTCACCAAATTTGTGACTCCACATCTACTAAGCTCTTTCTTTGGACCAGGCTAAACATCAATAAACCTACCCAAGCAAGTTATAGACCAATGGATCCTTATATTAAGGGATTCATGCCCATTTATGGGCCTTAATAAAAAATCTCCCTCATCATCACTAACCCTTGGAAGGTAAATCATAATTAAGCCTCCCTGACTCATTTGACCTTCTAGCCACTTCCCCTGGAACTCCCAGCCAGCCTAATCACCAGAAAACACCAAAAATAAGAGCCCCAAGGCCAAATCAAACCCAATCTCAACCCTAGAGGCCAGCTCACCCTAATTAACCTTTGGAACTCCTCAGCCCTTAACCTAAGAAATCCTTTTCACCCAAGGCCAGGCCCTGATCATCCCTCTCTGGCCATGGCTATAAAAATTATCCTCTATGGCCAACATAGTGGTGCTGAAATTTTCTATAAATTGCTTCCATAGCCTCTTTGAGACCTCGTTAGTGCAACCCAACCGCTTCCTTGCCCAAATTCCCCTTATTGGAGTTCAATTTTTGAGCTTAAACCCTTTTTGGAGATAGGACAAAACTCTCCACACCTCCATAGTGCATAAAAATCAAATTAAACTCAACCATACCTTTACTAAAGTGAAAGAAGACAAAGTCTGATCAAACACTCCTCACAGAGGGCCTCTACACTAGACTTTGATCAACACCAAAATTCAGCCTTGATCAAATTTGGGTTTAGACCTTTCACCACGACTAGAGGCTCAATCCCTAGCCTCCATGGACCTCCACGAATGTGTTGAGCACCTCTAGTTGAAGCTTCCCTTCTCAGAGCAAAGGTATTGAACTTCCCCTCTTCTCAAGCCTATTTTGATTCTCCATTTGATTAGGGTTAGTTTAATGGCATGTTTACCATATGGATGTGTTCTTCACACTTAGAAGAGTTCATAGAATTAAACACGAGGTCATTTATTTGAGAAATGGAGGAGATCATAGGGTTTTGATGTTAACGATTGTGGGTTCACTCTATTTGGGAATGACGACATAGAGTCGTTGGATTGCGCGTGTATAAAATGGAGGGCTCTGATTGCACCAGATGGGAGCATGGTGGATAAAGCGCCGGCCGAGTAAGCGGCTACATGGAAGGCAACGTCCAACCAGAGCATGCCACGTGTGTTTTTGGAGCCATTGAATGATTGCATGGTGCCATGCATTTAAATAGAAAAATAGGGATTTAAATAATTCAGAAAATGCTCCCTACATTCAAAAATTCATCTCTTGGTGTAGAAAAATCACAAAAAGAAAATAAAAATGTCCTAGTGTTCAATGAATAGAGGAGAACAATGTGGAAATGGTTTTAGGTTTATTTGATGAATATTTTATTATAATTAATTAATTACTGATTTGAATACTTTAACCCTCCATGCATATAGACATTTCACCATGGCTTGATATTTTGGCATGTTGTTGCCTCTATCTTTGGGGATATTCTCTGATTTTTCCAAAGTCAGAGAAGACCTCTATACAGAGATCCATATTTTTCAAGTTTATGTCTATTATTTGCATAAATTAATCATAGTAATTAGCATGTTGCTTAGAAAAATCCAAAAATTTTTGAAGGTTTACTGTTATGAGAGAACCCTTTGAAAAATTTTTCTTGAGTTAAGTCACTAAGAACACACATAAATTGTACAAAACCCTAAAACAAAAAGGAAATTAATTTGGGAAAAATAAACATCTAAATGGCTTGATTTTTAATCTACACTGTAAGCTAAGGTTTAGAGAAGTTCCCATAAAAATTTTAAAACATTTGAAGTTCATTTGATAACTTAACTTGAATTTCTAAGTTAAATGGCATTTTTGACACTAAAATGATTTATAAGAATTAAAATATAACCCAAAAAATATAAAAATTGGTTTTGGGAGCTCTCTATGATTTGGAAAAGTTTCTAGAAATAAAATTGTAATTAAAATAAAAACTTCATTTTTAAGCATATTTTGAATAATTAAATAAATAATAATTAATAAAAATCACAAAATTAATAAAATTCATGGAAATGTTTTAAATTGTTTCCTAAGAACTTAGGAAAAATTTGAATATTTTTCCAAATTTTCTAAGTGAAGATATTGAATTTTAAAACTTCAAATAATTTTTAAAGGCTAAAAATGAATTTTTCTTAATATTTCACTTAAAAAATTCTAATAATTCAAAGGAAAATTAGAAAAATGTAAAATTTCTTTCTTTAGGTTCCTTAACCTTAGAGAGATTTAATAAAAAAATGTAAAACTTAATTTTCCGCATTTAAAATATTTAATAATTAATTAATAATTGAGAACCTAAAATAATATTAATAATTCAAATAAAACTCAAAAAGTCATGAGAATTGGCCCAAGTGTTTCTCTGTTCTAATTTTACATCTAGTAAAAATTTCAATGGATTAGGCTTTACCATGGTCAAGTTGTTGAATTTTCTTTGAAAAATCCCATTCTTGCATATACTTAAATATATAAACTAAATTTAAATTTGAAAAATCACATTTTTTCCTCTAAAGTCTTCATTGACCCATGAGTAAGGTCGGATGAAAACTCTAAAGTCGTTTAAGTCGTTTAAATTAAATTTGATGAAGTATGAAGTGATAGAGCCTTAGGGGAAAAGTTTAATTTTAGAAATTTAGCGTTAATTAACATTTATGCTTAATTCAAGAAAGGGAAATGGGCAACCTTTGATCTTAATTAACATATTTGGATGATTGAAACACAAGGGATTAATTGGTAGAAACCAATCTCATTTTTTTCAAATAAAAGGATACGTTTGAAATTTTCTAAACGATTAAAATTTGGAATTCTACCAAATTGGATGATACTAGACTTAGGGATATAGTTTTGGGATTAATAACTCACTAATTTAATACCCATATATGGTGTTCAAGTGACATTCAAACATTTTTAATAATGAATTATTACCACTTAAAATTTAATCTCTTTTCAAAATGATTAAGACATCCACCAGGATTTTAAGGGCTTAGTAGTGACCTAAGCTAAATTAAATTTTATTAAATGAGGATTAGAAAAGTGAATATAACTAGAAATTGAACAATACAAGCCCAAGTTAAAACCAAATTTGGCTAAGTGTCTTAGTAACACTAACTTGCCCCTTTAAGGGCTTCACCTGCAAATTCTAAAATTGAATGATGCACCCTACTCTTAGGGATATTTGAAACATCACTGTTCATTGAAAACTAGAAATATTTACAGGATGGATTATTAAACAACTTAATAAGTTTAAATGAGCTCGAGACCTTTCACCAGGCGCTGAGAGGAAAGCATGGACCTGCCTTCTTATCCTGATCTGTTGGATACCTCGGAGGTCTACTAAACTTGATATGTTTTGCTTAATAAAATCTTTAATCAAACTAATAAGGACTCACCAAGATATAATCTAGGAGCCTTATTTATCCCACTTTACAAAAAATGCCCTTACATGCCTTTTGAGTTTCAGATGGAAATGACGGGAAGACTATCTAAGTACCCTTTTATTGTGATTTATTTACTTGCATTTTTGATTTCCCGTACTTTTTTTAGTATGTTATTGTACTTACTCATCTACATGTATAACTAAAACACAAAACTTGCTTGTTAAACAGCGATGTCACCCTACACAAAAACCAAAACTACTAGGATAGCTGTAAAGGAAAAACCAAAACTAAAATCATCAAAGATAAAATTTACCCCCAAAACATTCCAAATATAAGAAAACTCAGAATTTGATCTCAAACATCAAGAAACAATAATTGCAACTAAATTAAGACCTAAATTAAGACATCTCTATGACATCTCTATCGGATGAGCGGGAATGCCGTGGAGGAGGTAACCTATGGTTGTTAACGAGGCTTCCCACGATCGGAATGAATGTACGGAACTCATGAAGTTAAGTTTAATAAATTCATTTGGAATAAGTGAATCCAATAGAAAATAGTGGTACCAGAATTAGGGAATCGTAGGATCCTAACAGGTGTCACTCTAATCATCTTTAGCATTCCCCAATAAATTTGTAAAGAACTACAACCATAGGGCCACCTGATTTGACATCATAACTTGACACCCTATAAAACTTAAACTCATCATGACAAGGAGCTTGAAGCTAGCACGATGGGCAACACAGCCATCTTTAACAGCAAAACCTGTCTTCCCAAGCTAAACCAACTTCCTTCCTTAGAATTAAACAACAAATCCATAGGACTTCGATGTTGTTTGCTTATACAATATAAATCCTCATCTTATCTCTAGGCCTTTGTATAACCCTTCTATTAAATTTAAGCCTAAACTCGTCATAGGATTTTCAGTTATCGTTCGTTACAGCCTAAATCCTCACTTCTTCTAAGCTATTTATGTCATCGTTTCATACGAATGTAAGCCCTAATTAAATAATATTGGCAAGTTGAAACACCTAAATATTTTTCTTGTAAATTGAAGCCAAACCATAGGATAGACAAGGAAGTCACCAAGGTTCTCCTCCGGATCTTTGACATCCACTAGTTCTTCTTCCTTTAGATTCTACAACAAAAAAAAATAAAATGTTCCAAACTTGAGCCAATCCCATTTCACACCTCTTTGTCCAATTTCGTTGAAAAGTTCTATCCTTTTAACATCTTTGAAGATAAAATTTCCTAATTTTTTATCAAGAGTTTTCTTAGGTGACTTCGGTTATTTAAGATGTAATTAACTATAGAGGCTTGCTCTTATATGAAGCTTGTCTTAACCCAGCTTAATATAAACCCTATTTAATTCTTCATATTAAATAGGGGAAATTGTCGGCAAATAAAATGGGTTTGCAGACCAAACGGATGTCATATCTTTCTTAGGTTATTTGATCGAGCCTCATCCTCAGGTCTTATGTTTATCCTTCGTGATAGATACAGGGTTTGAGGTATAGTGCTCTTTCATTTAAACTGTGAAAAATATGGGGTCAGTTTGATTTCATATTTTCTTAAAACTTATATATATGTAAATTAAAATGTATTTCTGAAGCGAGCAACGGTATTTCAATTCTGGTGACCGATAACTTCTAATGAGCAACTCCACAACCTAAAATAGTGTTGACTAGTACGCTCTAATTCTGAATCGTAAGGTACTAATCCTTCAAATCCAATATTTTGCATAAAAAAATAAAATTAGCAAAGAAAAATTTCTTAAAAATAACTCTTAAATAAAAATATATTTTCCTTTTAGGTTTTTTGAATTTTTTGAATTTTCTTTTTTTTTATATTAATTATCTCTAAATTTTGAAATTTACTGAATCAATTTAATTTACCATTACCTTCCCTAACAACAGCGCCAAAAACTTGAACTTGAGTGAAATATAGTTATGTATAAATTATATAGTTGACTCCGCTATGCAACGGTGCCAAAAGTTTGATGCAATATTTTATAAATTAGAAATTTAAGCAGTTAATGTTTTATATCTTTAAGTAGTAGGGATTCTATGTAAGTACACGTATCATTATCAAGTAATAAGGGAATTTCTATTTAAGCCTCAAATATCGATCCCACGGGGAATGTTTAAATTTGAAATGATAAATTTACTAGAAAATTCACAGAAAGTCAAAACAAAATTACTGTCACTAATTTCAAATGTTGAGATATTATCATAATTAAATTATGTAACTAATAACAAAACTGAAATACAAAGTTTAAATAGTAACTACTAAACTATTAATAAACTATTAAATACTAAACTATTAAACTATGTTTATATGATGAAGATTTGTTATGTGAAAAAGAATCTTTCTCACTACAATAAGATTTTTGTAAAATTAGATGAGATAAATGGTTTTAATATATATTGTGTCAAATAGGAGCAATTTTAATTCTCAACCTTGATACAGTGTTATAGAAAATGATTGACTAATCCAAGCTTTAGTTCCTAAGTGGCTAGGCTAGGAGAATACTAGCTCCCATTTCTTTTCACCTGAAAGATAACTCTTGCTTTAGTTCTTAAACACTAAAACCGAATTGAGGATTTTAGTCTGTCACTCTAATGATTCTACAATTTTATATCGAACAAAGTATATTTTCCTATTTATTTGCACTTAATTCCATGAAAGAAATTCTTCTTCATGGAATCAACTGTGATCCACACTCTATTGTAGAATTCATACTCCATTTACCGGATCATATCGTTCACAACTTATTTTAACAATTCAATTGGCGAGATCAAAATGTAAATTAAGTTTGGAGTTGAAAAGTCATCATACATTATTTTATAATTTAATATTGGCACATCCATATTATCTCTTTATTTCACCATATCTTAGAGTAAGGAGAAAACAAAAGTAAACTACTCAAACTTCATGAGAAAGATACAACAAAATACAAATTTCATATATAAAAGAAATTTCATACAACACTAATAAACAAACAACACTTATCTGAAACTCTTTCTCAAAACAAATCCCCTGTAGCATCTTCTAAGAAATATAGGAAGAAGAAATCTCTTACTTTTCTCATTCTCCAACACTCTGAGAGAAGAGTTCACATTAGAGAAGAGTTCACATTTCACATTTAATCTTACCACAAAACTCTAAATTATAAGAACAATGGACTCTAAATGGTTGTGGAATGAAAAATGGAAGAATGTGTGGTGCATAGAAGGTTGAATTGGGGCGATGAGATGTCAGGAAGGTCACTTTTCTGATCAATTTCAGCTCAAAATAAAGCCTAGAGTCGGTTCTCCAATAGGCACCTCCAAAAACTCTTCAAAAAATGTCAAATTCATCGAATTATATAGAAACAGGGGCTGAACCAACATTGGCACACTTGGCACCAGTGTTCTGCAATTTAATTTGTTGCTCTCTATCAAACGGCGTCGTCGACGCTGAACAAATTTTCAACTTCTTCATTTTTTCTCCAAATTTCATCCTTTTTGCTTCAAGTCCTGAAATTCAATAACCTGCAAGAAAACATAAAAAACCTTCCATTAAAGTGCAATATCACTAAAAACGAGTATAAAATAAAAGTCTAAAAGTGCATATATTTTTGGTGTATCAAATAACAATCCATATTCTAACTATTACAACCCTGGATGGGAAAATCACCCAAATTTAAGTTGGAATAATTATAAGAATTCAATGAACCCTTCGAGAAATTAAAATAATCAGGGAAATCTTAATTATCGACCTTATTATCCTCTTGGATTTAACTCTAAACCTAACCCACAAGTTAAGGAAAAGAAGTTGACGATGGAAGAGGTAACGCTGATTATGGGAAATCAATTACAAAATTTAGGGGCTGCTATTGGAAATATTGAAAATCAATTAGGACATATTGCTACTGCATTTAGTAATAGACCTTCAGAAAATCTTTCGAGTACTGTGGAAGTTAATCTAAAAGATTAAAATAAATCCATACAATTATGTAGTAGGAAAGAAGTTGAAACAATAATCCAAAGACACACTAAAGTTGATGAGGAGAAGGAAGAAATTTAAAGTGACCAAAATGAAAATTCACAAACACAAGTTCCCTTAGAGAAACCATTACCTCCATTTCCTCAACAATTAAAGCAAAAGAAAAAAAGAAAAACAATTTACAATAATTTTAGAATCTCAAAAAGTTAACGATAAACATTCCTTTCATTGAGGCTTCGGAACAAATGTCATGTTATGTGAAATTTATGAAAGATATACAAAACAAGATAAGGAAATTGCACTTATTGAAGAGTGTAGCGCTATTATTCAGAAAAAACTTCCTGAAAAGTTAAAAGATCCTGGTAGTTTTACTATACCTTGTGCAATTGGTGAAAAGTTTTATGGAAAAGCCTTATGGGATTTAAGAGCGAGTATATATCTTATGCATTTTTTGATTTTTAAACATTTAGAGTTAGGAGAGATTTCCCCTACTACTGTAACTCTTCAATTAGCTGATTGATCAAAAGCCTATCCTAAAGGAGTTATAGAAGATGTATTAGAAAAAGTGGATAAATTTATCATTCTTGTAGATTTTATAGTATTAGATATGGAGGAAGATCAAGTGATTCCTATTATTTTTGGGAGATCATTTCTTGCAACAGGAAGAACTGTGATAGAAGTACAAAAGTAAGAACTATAATGAGAGTTAATGATGAAGAAGTAACATTCAATATTGCAAAAGCTATGAAATATCATGCAATAGAAAAAGAGAATGAACGTTTTAGGACGGAAGTTACTGATTATCCAAGTAATGAGCAATTTAAGAAAGAGTTTGAAGAAAAATTAAGGCAAGAAGAAAAATTAAGGCGAAGAAAAATTAAGGCAAGAAGAATTTAGTGAGAATGGGGATGAAATAAAAGAAGAAAATCTAGATTATATTCAAAACAAATTTGAAACACTATATTAATTTTAGACTTGTTGGAAAATGATAATAAAAATCCTATTCCTTCAAGTATTAATCCATCTGAACTTGAAGTGAAAGTATTACCTAAACAATTAAAATATGTGTTTTTAGGAGATTCATTTAGGTTGCCTGTTATTGTATCTTTTGAGTTAACTGAAATTCAAGAACAAAAATTAATAGAAATGCTAGAAAGATACAAAAAAGCTTTTGGATGGACTTTAGAACTTATTAAAGGAATTACTACTTGGATTTGTATTCTCTGAATTCTATCAGATGATCAATAAGAACCTAAAAGTGATCTTCAGAGGAGATTAAACCTGATAATGAAAGAAGTTGTTAAAAAATAAATCTTAAAATGGTAAGATGTTGGAATTATATATCATATTCAAGACTTATTTGGGTGAGCCCAATTCATTGTGTTCCAAAGAAAGGAGGAGTGACTGTTGAAGTAAATGAGAAAAATGAATTAATTCCAACAAGATTGGTTGGAAAATTTGTATGGACTATAGAAAATTAAACATGACCACCAGGAAAGTTCACTTTCCTTTATCCTTTCTAAACCAAATAGTCCCTTCTTCTTTGCTGACTTGGAAACAAATATTACTGCTTTTTCGATGGATATATCGGTTATCATCAAATTTCAATTGCTCCTAAGGATCAAGAGAAGACAACATTTACATGCCCTTATGAAACTATATGGAACATTTGCTTTTTGTAGAATGCCTTTTGGACTATGTAATACACCTAAAACATTTCAAAGATGTACAATGTCAATTTTTAGTAATTTTATTGATCATGGAATGGAAGTAGTTATGGATGATTTCTCTGTATTCAAAACTTCATTTGAATTTTGTTTAAATAATTTAGGAAAAGCTCTAGAATTATGTGAAAAATCAACCTGGTACTAAATTGGGAAATGCTTGCAGAAGGAACTGTACATGGGCATAAAATGTCTGAAAATAGCATGGAAGTAGATCCTACAAAAATTCAAGTTATTGAAAAATTACCACCACCACTATGGTTAGAGGGGTAAGAAGTTTTCTAGGACATGCTGGTTTCTAAAGGCATTACATAAAATTTTTTAAAATTAAATAAATCATTATGCCAACTTTTAGAAAAATATACAAAATTTGATTTTAATGAGGAATGTATAAAAGCATTTGAATTATTGAAATAAAAAATCACTGCACCTGTAATAGTCCCACCTGATTGGGAGAAACCATTTGAAATAATCTGCGATGCTAGTGATTATGCTATTGGAGTTGTTTTAGGACAAATGCACAACAAAGTTTTTAAGGCAATATATTATGCTAGTAAAACTCTAAAAGATGCCCAAATTAATTACACTACTACTAAAAGAGATTTATTAGCTATTGTTTATATTTTTGATAAATGTATACCTTACTTGATTGTAACAAAATGTATAGTGCATACAAATCATTATGCTATCAAATACTTGATGCAAAAGAAGTATGTTAAACCAAGATTGATTAGATGGATACTTCTATTACAAATGATTGATTTTATGATAGTTGATAGAAAGGTAAATGATAATCAAATAATTGATCATGTATGCCGATATAGTAAACTATATTGTAAGTGATATTCTACCACCAGATGTTAAGAATCAACAATTAAAGAAATTTAAATATGATTCAAAATTCTATTATTAGGATGACTCATATTTATATAAAAAATGTAACACTTTAATTATTGGAAGGTGTGCCTTATGAAAAAACTAAACAAATAATTGAAAAATGTCATGATTCTGAATTTAAAGGACATTTTGAAACAAATAGAACTACATAAAAAATTTTATAAGCTGGATTTTATTGACCTACTCTTTTTAGAGATGTTAATTAATATATGATCGATGTCAACGAGTAGGAAATAATTCTACAAAAAATGAAATGCCTCTAAATTACACATTGGAAGTTGAAATTTTTGATGTGTGGGGATTAGATTGTGTGGGGATTAGATTTTATAGGATTAGATTTTATAGGACCATTTATGCATTCATTTGAAAATTTATATATGTTACTTGTTGTTGATTATATGTCCCAATGCATTGAAGCTGTTGTTGTACCCAAATATGATGCTCGGTGTGTTTCTAAGTTTTTAAATAAATATATTTTTACAAGATATGGAATGTCGAGAGTAATTATTATTGATGGAGGATCCCATTTTAGGAATAAAAGAATCGGGAAATTGATTAAAAAATATGATATTATACATAGATTCTCTACTGCTTATCATCCTCAAAACAACGGTCTAGCAGAGATATCAAATCGTGAAATAAAACAAATTTTATGCCCGAGTACAGTTCCTCCTGCAACCATTAATTAAAAAGGATGCCAAATTTATTTGGGAAGCGAAATGACAGCGGGCCTTTGAGGATGGCCTTTAAGGAAATTAAATAATATTTAATGAAACCACCTGTTTTGGCTGCCCCTATCCCAAGGACACCTTTGATACTTTATACCAAAGTCTTAAACGACTCTCTTGGAGCCCTCTTAGCCCAAATCAATGACGAGGGTAAACAAAACGCACTTTACTATTTGATTCATCGTTTGATACTGACAGAAGTAAGGTATCCACCCATTGAGAAGCACTGTCTAACGATATCTTTTGCCGCTCAAAAACTTAGACATTACATGCTTTCTCATAAGATTACCCAAATTTCAAAAATTAATCCGTTGCAATATTTGTTGACAAAACACTCTCCGGAGGTCTAGCAAGATGGTCATTGATCTTATTGCAATTTGATATAACTTTTGTTCCCCTCTGTGCTTCCCCTCTTTGTTCCCCTCTGTGCTATCAAGGGATAGATTCTAGCAGACTTTCTTGTTGCACACCCACTGCCTGCTGGGTTCCCTCTTAATGATGAACTACTCGATGAGTAGATACTAAAAATGGAATTCTCCAGTGAGCAATGCTGGGAGATGTACTTCGACGGAGCTTCGTCAGCCAGAAAAGACAAAGAATCAGGCTTAGTGATACAAGGCATAGTAGGGATTGGTTTGATCTTTATCACGTCAAATAAGGGTATGTTGAGGTTCTCATACCACCTGACAGAGTCGTGCACCAACAATGAAGAAGAACATTAAGCTCTGATCACTGGATTATAGTTGGCAATCTCAATGGATATAACAAACATTATCATCTTTGGTGAATCACAACTTTTCATCCCGCAAGTCACCGGACAATGCAAAATTTTGAAATCAAGATTAACATAATATCACCGATATGCAATGAAGCTGCTGGAACAAATTCCTTATGTGACTTTCTAATAGATCCCTAGGAGAGATAACGCCCATGCAGATGCTCTAACAAAATTCGCTAAGGAGCTGGCGTGTCCCCAAAAGGATTCCATTAAAATCACAGTACAAGGAAGACAAGTTATGTCTCAATTCAACATCGAAACTCTACATAAGATCGGAAAAGAAGAAACAATGATTGTGGTTGCTGAAATCAATGAAGATTGGCGTAAGTCTATAATATAATATTTGCATACTGGAAAGCTACCAGAGGAAAAGTCTGAAGCACATCACATTAAGAAAAGGCATATGTCATACGCCTTAGTTGGTAAGGTCCTCTACGGGAGATCTTTTGACCATATGTGGCTGAGGTGTCTAAGCAAAGCCGCACAAAATAGTGTTAAAGCAGTATATGCCAGATTATCTCGCGCTCACTAGTCAAGGCTGAAGATGAAAATGAAGATTAAATGACTCGGATATTATGGGCCAAAAATGATTTCTGGCTGCATGGATACAGCCAGAAGATGACACCAGAGCTAGATGCATGGGGTGGTCTTACACCAACCTCCGAATGTACTACACCCAACCGTTGCAGAGCGGCACTATAGATTTTGACATGGAATTTAACAAAGTCAGCATGGATTACGAGGGGCCTTTAATGAATGTCTCCAGTCAATGGGAAAAAGAAGAGCTACCCTCACTGCTAAGGTTGACCACCAAAGATAGTGTGTCACTGAAAGGAAAGAACGTGATGGTACAATAAGACCCAATGGAGAGGCCCAGTCGTCTACCATCCATGATAGCTACGCCAACTGCGAGCCTGATTGCTGTTGATAATGAAATATTGTCAGACACTCTGCTATGAAGAACATAGTGCAAGAATGCTAGCCACCAAAAGCAGAGGCTTTCTTACAAGAGGAAAAAAGATGCCACAAAGAGGCAGAAAAATTAATCAACCCTATTCCTGAGGGGAAAATTTATGATCCAGGCATGAGAGAAACTTCTTCAAGATTTCCTGCCACAGATGATGAATCCAGGTTTGTTATAGAGCTATAAATACCACTAGCTTCAAATTTTCTATGCACGGATTGCCCTACTTGCAACGCTGAAATACCTGCACGAGCGTCGACTACAGGGGCATTCGTGGAATGCCCATACTGCAATGTCTTGTACCTACAACACTACACTACCTTAGAGGAGTATGGCTCTACAAATGATGGATCTCAGACTGTTGATTACCTGATAGAGGCATAGCCATATGTCCCAATGGATGCAGAGCCATATGTTCTGAGGGGTACAAGGCCATACGTCCCGGCAGACACAGAATCATACATTTTGTTAAAGCCAGAGTCAGCACCAGCTTGGGTTCCCACCACTGTTGAAACAAGGCAACTTACTCGACAACGACCAATCATAAGCAAGGCAGAATATTACAAAATAAGTAAAGTGAACAAAATAAATTTTGAATTGTACGAAGACGTACAAAGGAGGTTCATCAACATACAAGAAGGATTAGAATTATACACCAGGTTCTTCTCAAAGTGTGATGAAAAAAATATTCTTGACTGCATTTTATACCTAATGGGCAGAGGTCGAGTAGGCTTGCTCATGGAGAAGACCTATTCTGAGCTGAGGAAATGGATGCAAGGAAAAGGGAAAATTACCATCCAGTGTGGCTGCTGGATGCTACTAAAACTTTACAAATGAAATACAAGGGAATCAGCCTGGGATTCTCAGACATGATCAAGTGGATCCACTACCGTCAATGATAAAGTGGATGATTAAAAGAATAGTCAGGTGAAGTATACTGCTCGCTAATTGCATTCGTAACCGTTGCATTATCAACATCTACGATGAGGGTGATTACATTCCTCCACATATAAACCACCATGACTTCATAAGACCTTTCTGCACGGTCTCATTCATGAGTAAAAACAACATCTTATTTGGGAAAGAAATTGACATCATTGGCCTTGGTGAATTCAGAGGAGCTGTTGAAATTTCACTACCTGTTGGTTTGGAGCTAGTCCTGAAAGGGAATGGAGCGGACATGGTCAAGCACTTTATTCCAAGAGTACGACACCGTAGGATGTCTGTGACCTTCCGACGGATGGACTACAGTAAAATACCATACAGATTTCAGCCAGATCTAGAACTGGAGGAGCTGTTAACATATGTGCTATGAGAGGGTTGTACCTCTAAGAACATACAAAGGGAACTCTGTTCTGGAGCATGGCTTAGATGGTCCGCTCAATCAAGAGCTTGTCACAACAGGAACAATAGTCAAAAGGATTATTTTTAGCTTTACTACATTACAACAAATATGATATATATTAGAGATACTTAGCCTATGATATGTACTTAGCATGAGATATCTTGGATGTACTTTAATGTAGTTGGCATATTTTACTTTCTGAGGCGTTAGCCTACACTTGATCTGTAGCATTTATCGGAGTAGATTAATGAAGTTTCTTTCAGAAATTTACCGGTCTGTTCAATTGCCCCAATTGTGCGATTGATAAAAGCCACGAACCATACAATGAACAAAGGACAAAATAACAAAATTTGACAATAATAAAAAATAAAAAAAATTAAAAAACCATAATAATAATAAGAATAATATAAAACAAATCTCTTTTGAAAAATCAACCAACTAAATTTAAATTTTTGAAAAACATATTTTCAAAATTAAACATGATAAAAATAAAAAGAAAATAAAATAAATCTGTTGAGTTAATTCTCTCGATTTTGAGGTCTCTTACTCTTTGCTCACCCATCACAACTATCTTTGTCTGCACTAATTCTCTTAACATCCCCGTAGAGTTTCACGTTCTGCACAAAACCTCACAAAATTTCACAGATCTTCTTCAACAATGTCAACCTTTTCACACGACATATATCTTTAGATTCAACATCACCAACACTTATTTTTGAATCAGTCGTTAACTTTTGATTCACTGCTTTGAGGTTGGTCCTTACCTTCCGACACTCTCTTTTGAGATTGATCAGTAACTTTCAATTCTCATTTTTGAATCAGTCTTTAACTTCAGATTCACTTCTTCAAGTTCGTTCCTTACCTTCCAACACTCTCTTTTTAAATTCATCATTAACTTTCAATTATCATTTTTGAATCAGTCCTTAACTTCTTATTCACTCTTTCGAGGTCGGTCCTCACCCTTCTGACTCTCTTCCTGAGATTGATAATTGAATTTCAATTCTCATTTTTGAATCATTTCTTAACTTCTAATTCACTCTTTTGAGTTCGGTCCTCACCTTTCGACTCTCTTCCTGAGATTGATCATTTACTTTCAATTCTCATTTTCGAATCAGTCCTTAACTTCTGATTCACTCCTCCAAGGTCGGTCCTTACTTTCTAACACTCTCTTTTGAGATTGATCATGAACTTTCAATTCTTATTTTTGAATCAGTCCTTAACTTCTGATTTACTTCTTTTCGAGGTCGGTCCTCACCTTCCGTCACTCTGTTTTGAGATTGATCATTAACCTTCAATTCTCATTTTCAAATCAGCCCTTAACTTCTTATTCACTCCTTTGAGGTTGGTCCTTACCTTCCGACATTCTATTTTGAGATTGATCATTATTTTTCAATTCTTATTTTTGAATCAGTCCTTAATTTCTGATTCATTCCTTTGAGGTCGGCCCTTACCTTCCGACACTCACTTTGAGATTGATCATTAGCTTCTAATTCTCATTTTTGAATCAGTCCTTAACTCTTGATTCACTCTTTTGAGGTCGATCCTCGCCTTCTGACTCTCTTCCTCAAATTGATCCTTAACTTTCAATTCTCATTTTTGAATTAGTCCTTAACTTCTGATTCACTCCTTTTCATGGTCGGTCCTCACATTTCGACTCTCTTCCTGAGATTGATCATTAACATTCAATTCTCATTTTTGACCCTATCCATAACTTCTGTTTCACTCCTTTTCGGACCCTATCTTCAGATTGATCCTTAACTTTTAATTCTCATTTTAGAACCAATCCATAACTTCTGATTCCTCTCTTCTTTTGAGGTCGGTCCCTAACTTCCGACCCTCTATTGAAATTAATACCTAAACTTCAATTCCCACTTCGTGGTCAACACTTACATACTGATTCCGATCTTCTATAAAAACCTGAAACTTGACAACTCAAAACCTGCTCTCCAATCCCTAGCAAGACTTCCTACCTATTGATCCCGATCAAATGTTCACCTGCTAATTCTCCAACGAAAATAAATAATACCCTTAATTTCTACACTTCTGTTATGTCTGTTGACTTAGTAGTCTATATTGGTTTTGTTGATCTCATCGGTGAACGCCAATATGCGCGGTATGCTTGCCCAACACACCCCACCTATTGGGGATCCATTTATTGACCTCACTTTTGGTTGAGGTTTAGTTCTTCTTTAGTATCCTAGGGTCTAGCCATAAAACTTTCCTGTTGACAATTCCTAGAAAACTAGAAAAAGAACACTCACCATTAGAATTTTTAAACTCTTCTTTACTCAACTTGAAGCTCTACATATTGGTCATAACCTCTAGCACTTAATAGGTGGAGTCATTATGAGGAAGCTCAAAGAGAGTTCCCATAGGACTGTTTGGCCTTAGGGTTAACTCTGGGTGTTCATTTAGAGCTAAGGCAGTCACTACAATCACCTCACTCACAATCACTCACAAATATAAACCCAATGTTCCTTAACTTTAATCCTTTAATCCTTCAGGAGACACATGTAGATGGTCCCCTAAACTCATTGATCCTAGGCTATGTCTAGCCCTAGGCTAGGGTTTAGCTAACACCAGTACAAAAAAGGACCCAAATGGGGTTTTCATTGGTCCATGGCTTTTTTATGGTGGTCAGCTCCTTAATTCTACCAAAAATACTCAACTTGGTCTTTTCCCACTAAACTCCCCCAAATTACCTAAGTACCCTTGAAACCCTAAATTTGGCCAAAATTTCCAAATTTACCCAAAAAACCCAAATTTGTTCAAAAGTCATTTCAAACCTTTTGAAAATACCCAAATTATCCAAAATCACAAAAAATTGCCAAATTACCAAAATACCCCTCTTAGCCCAAAATTTCAAAAATTCCCAGAAATCCTAAAAATTCCAAAAACCTTCCAAATATTTGTAATTTCATTTTTTTCAACTATCACATGACCTAAGTTGTCCATTTTTACCATCTTTGTCCAAAACTGCCAAATTGCCCTTAAAAGGCACAACCTCCCCAAATCCATCAAATTAGTCTCAGTTCCCCCAAATTTCAATCCTAAACTTAAATTCACCTTCCATGTGACTAATTTAAACCAAATCCATGCTTAAACCAAATCCAAGATTAATTGGCCCATACTTTGAGCCCAATTTTGATTTAGGTCGAAGCCCCAATTTTGGCTACATGACCTAATCTTACCCAATTAAACCCATAGCCCACTCAATTTGCCACAATTCATGTTGAAAACTCTTCATAACATTCTTAAAAATCAAACTTGACCTTCAATTGGCCTTAGTGAAGCCTCAATTTAATTTTATTTCAACCTAAGTCAAAAGCCCCAAATTTTGAACCAAGTTGGCTATGCCTCCAAATTTCACCAAATTGATTGCCTTAACCACAAAATTTGCACCCAATTCATGTTGTAAAATCTTCATCACATTTCTATTGAACATTATCAATAATCAATTTGGACTTACCCCAAGCCTAGCCAAATCTCTAGAGGAAAGTCTAGCCCAACATGCCCAAATTCACCAAAATTCCTAAAACCTTCAAATGGAAACCCCAATTGAACTCAAAATCCTTCCAATCACCAAAAATATTCATTACAATCATATACATAAAATTCATCAATCAATTGGGCTAATTAACATGGACAGCCTAGCCCAAACCCAAGTTTTGGTCATTTGCATTCTCCTGGACCCATGCACCAAAATTGACCTAGACATGTCAAATTGGTCAAGGCAAGGCAGTCACAACCAAATTTTTGACCATATTGACCAAGACAAACCCCATGGAATCACCCAAATGAGTGATGGACCAAGGGATACCCAAATCAAGGGATTTGATTCAATATTTGCTTATGCCAAGGATATTTTTGCCAAAACTAAACACCAACCCATTTAATTGTCGTGACATATTCCCCGGGCTCACTTGACATCTTATCCACCTCCCCTTGCCTGCCCGGCTGGCCTGGTGGCTGGAAAATGTCCAAACCGAGAGCCACCACCATGGAATAAAATCCAATTCAAACCTAGAGGCCATCTCATCAGAATTAAATTCTAGAGCCTCTCTGCCCTCCACCTCAGCAGGCATTTTCACCCCCCTCAATTAGCCATGACAGCCACCCAAAAGCACGTTTTATAAAAACCTCACTTCCACGGCCATGGAATGGAGTGCTAATAATTTCTCAGAGAGAACCATCCAAGTTCCTCCTATAGCCTCTTTGAGACCTCCTAAGTGCAACCCAACCACTACATTGCCCAAATCCCCTTGTCGGAGTTCAATTTTTGAGCTCAAATCCTTGCCAGAGACAGGACAGTGGTCTCCATACCTCTACACTCCACCAAAATCAAATTAAACTCACCCACACCTTCACCACGGTGAAATAAGAAGAAGCCTCATCAAATCCCCCTCATAGAATGTCCCTAACATAATTCGAGACCAACACCTAAAATCGAGCTTGGTCGAATTCATATTTAGGCCTTTCACCAGAGTAAGAGGCCTAATCCCTAGCCTCCTTGTACCTCCATGAACATGCCGAGAACCTGTCATCAAAGCTTCTTTTCTCAGAGAAAAGGTATTGAACTCCCCCTTCTACCAAGCTTGTTTTAATCCTCCATTTGATTAGCGCTAATTTGATGGCATTATTACCATATGGATGTATTCTTCACACCTAGATGAGCATTTAGAAACAAATCGCACTTAATTTGGTTAAGAAATGAGTGAAATCTTAAGTTTTGAAAATGGATGGTACTTGGGCTAAGGCACTGGGACAATGACGGGGAGCCGTCCGATCACGTGTTTATCTCATCAACGGACGAGTTCTAGCCGGACAACGCCTTCTTACATGAAACGTGGGCCGAGTCATCGCTAAGGTGGATGAAGGCACCGAATCAGAAGACGTCGCGTGGAGTTTTGAAGCCGCCTAGGATCTATTCAGTGCCGCACGTTTAAAAAGATAAATAGAGTATTTTCTAATTTAAATAAATAGCTCTAACATAAAAAATCCATATCTTGGTGTAAAAAAAT
Organism: Phalaenopsis equestris; assembly: GCF_001263595.1. Lineage (NCBI taxonomy): Eukaryota > Viridiplantae > Streptophyta > Magnoliopsida > Asparagales > Orchidaceae > Phalaenopsis > Phalaenopsis equestris. The sequence continues at coordinate 13,596 of NW_018237402.1, read as the reverse complement.
AACAAAAATAAAATAAAAAACTCTCTTTCTCAGTGAACAGAGGAGAACAATGTGGAAATAATTTAAAGTTTTTTTATGCATACATTATTTTTAAATAATTAAATATAGATTTTAGACTTTTAATTCTCCATGCATATAGACATTTCATCATGACTTGAAATTTTGGCATGTTGTTGCCTCTGTCTTAGGGAACATCCTCTAATATTTCCAAAGTCAGAGGATATCTCTAGACAAAGATCCATATTTTCCAAGTTTATGTCTATTATTTGTATAAATTAATCATAATAATTAGCATGTTGCTTAGAAAATTCTAAGAAAATTTTGGAAGGTTTACTATGACCAGAGAACCCTTTGAAAAAAAATTTATGGGATAAGTCATTAAGAATGCACTTAATTTCCACCAACCCTAAAATACAAAAAAATTAATTTTGGGAAACACAAACATCTAAATGACTTAATTTTTAATCTCCACTATGAGCTAAAGTTCAGAGAACTCTCCATAAAAATTTCAAAACATTTGGAGCTCATTTAATAACTCAATATGATTTTTCAAGTTAAATGACATTTTTGGAACTAAAATAATTTTTAATGACTAAAATATAATTCAAAAAATTATAAAAAGTAGTTTTTGGAGTTCTCTATGATTAGAGTAGTTTTCAAAAAATAAAATGGTAATTAAAATAAAAACTTGATTTTTTAGCCTATTTTTAAAATTTGAATAATTAAAAAATGATAAGAATCATAAGAATAATAAAATACATGGAAAGGTTCTAAATTCTTTCCAAAGCACTTCAAAAAAATTGGAATATTTTTTCCAATTTTCTAAGTGAAGATATTGAATTTTGAAGCTTAAAATAATTTTTAAAGGCTAGAAATGGATTTTCACTAAAATAATCCTAAAAATTCAAAGAAAAACTAAGAAAATGTGAAATTTTATTCATTGGTTTCCTTTCCCTTAAAAAAACTTAAAAAAAATAAAAAACTTAATTTTCCACATTCAAAATATTTTGTAATTAATAAATAATATAGAAATTAAACTAATTGTTAAAATTCAAATATAATTCAATAAATCATGAAATTTGGTCCCAATGCTTCTTTGGTCAAACTCTACCTCTAGTAAAAATTTCAAGAGATTATGCTTTGGTTGGGTCAAGTTATGAAAATTTCTTTGAAAAATTCTATTTTTGCATCAAAATAAATATTTAAATTAAACTAAATTTTGAAAAATCACATTTTCTCCTCTCATATCTTAATTGACTCATGGCTGAGGAGGGATAAAAATTCCAAAGTCATTTGGATTGAATTTGACAAATTATGAAGTGAGAGAGCCTTAGGGGCTAGTAATTTTGAAAATTTAGTCTTAATTAACATTTAGGCTTAATTCAAGGAGGGAAAAGGGTAACCTTTGATTTTAACTAACTTATTTAGATGATTGAAACATAAGGAGATTAATTGGTAGAAACCAACCTCACTCTTTCCATAATCCAAGGATAAAATTGTAACTCCATTATCCATAATCAAGGGATAAATTTGTAATTCCTTAAATTATTAAAATTTGGAAGTTTATTAAATTAAATCGTCTTAGACTTAAGGGTATGAGTTTGGAAGTTGAAAACTCACTAATTTAATACCCATACTTGATGTTCAAATGAAATTTAAGTGTTTTGAAAATGAATAATTATTATCACTTAAAAATTCAACTTCTTTCAAAATAACCAAGACATCTACCCAGGTTTAAAGGGTTTAGTGGTGACTTAAGCTAAAATCAAATTTGATTAAATAAGAATTAGGAGAATGAATATAAAGTAAAACACCTTTGAACACCCTAAGCCCAAATTAGAACTTGAATCGGCTAAGTGTTTCAATAACACTAGCTTGCCCACTTTAAGGATCTTCACCCACATAACTTTCTAATTAAATGGCAAGTGATAATTACCTTACTCTTAGGGATAATTAAAACATCAATGTTCACTGAGTATTAAATGTATTCATAGGATGAATTAATAAGCAACATAATAAGTTTTAATGAGCTCGAGACTTTTCACCAGATAGTGAGAGGGAAGCATGGACCTGCTTCTTTCTACATACCTATTGGATACCTCAGAAGTATAATAAACTTAATATGTTTTGCTTAACAAAAATAGTCCTTAATCAAACCTGGGACCCACCAAGATATGACCTAGGGTTGGGTAGATATCTAAAACCTTAATTTTTCTGCTTTACATATAATTCTTTAACATGCATTTTGAGTTTCTGGTGGTGGAACGAGAAAACTCGTCAGATACACTTTTATAGTTTACAACATTGTCTTTTCTTAAGCTTTCCACATTGTGCTTACTTACCAGCATGTATGAATAAAACACAAACTTGCATGCTAAACAACAATGTGACCCTTCATGAAAATTAAAACTGTCAGGATAGCCAGAAAACCAGAACCGAAATCAAAACTAAAATCAATCAAGATAAAAATAACATCCACAATATACAAAATATAAGACAACTAAAAATGTAATCACAAACATCAATATGTAAGAGTAAAATTTTTACCGGTAAAAAAAACTACAACTAAATTAAGACTTCTATATCGGATGATCGGGAATTCCTTGGAGGAGGTAACCTACAGTTGCAAACGAGGCAAACGAGGGTTGCAAACGAGGCTTCCCATAGTTTAAATGAAATTATGAAACTCATTAAGTTGAGTTTAGTAAATTCATTTGGACTAATTGAATCCAATAAAAAATAGTGTTCTCGGAATGAGGGAACTTTGGGATCCTAAATAATGTTGCTTTAATCAACTTTAACATCCCCCATAAAATTTAAAGAACTACAACTATTGACCTTACTTTTGGTTGAGGTTTAGTTTTTCTCTTTAGTAGCCTAAGGTTTAGCCATAGGACTTTCCTACTGACTATTCTTAGAAAACTAGATAAGGAGCCCTCACCATTAGAAGTTCCAAACTCTTCTCTACTCAACTTGAACTTCCACATATTGGTCCTTACCACTAGCACTTAGTAGGTGGGGTCACTATGAGAGAACTCAATATGAGTCACCCATAGAACTGCTGGACCTTAGAGTTCACCCTGGGTGTTGGTCTAGGGCTTAAGGCACTCACTTACACTCACAATCACTGACAATCACTCACCACCATAAATCCATAATTTCCTGACTTTGATCCCTTGTTACTTTTGGGAGACTCCTGTAGGTGGTCCCCTAAACCCATTAGCCCTAGGCTAGATTTTGGCTAAGATCTCTACATGGAGGACCCAAAATGGGGTTTCCATTGGTCCATGGCTTATTGATGGTGGTTGGCACTCCAACTCTACCAAGGTACCCAACCTATCCTTTTGCCCCTAAATTCCCCAAAATTACCTAGAGACATTTGAGACACCAAATTTGGCTAAAGTTCCCAAATTTTCCCAAAATACCCAAATTGGTTCAAAAATCATTTCAAACACCTTGAAAACACTCAAACTACCCAAAATCAACAAAAATTGGCCAAAGTACCAAAATGCCCCTCTTGAGCCAAAATGCCACTCTTGAGCCCAAAATCTCAAAAAATTCCAAAAAAATCCCAAAAATTCCTAAAACCTCCCAATATTCCCAATTTCATTTTCCTCAACAACCAAATGACCCAATTTGGTCAATTTGACCACTTTTGACCAAATTTCCCTTTAATGGCCCATTTTTTTCCCAAACCTACTTGAAATGTCTATCCAATTGGTCTCAATTACCCCTAATTTCAATTCTAAACTCAAATCCACTCTTGATGTGACCAATCTAGATGAAATCCAAGCCCAATTGGTCCATGATTTGAACCCAATTTTTAACTAAACCAAAAACCCAATTATGGCCCTACGACTTGGTTCCACCAAATTTAAACCATGGCCTACTCCATTTGCCACAATTTGTGTTGAAAAATTTTCATAAAATTCATTCAAATCAAATTTTACCTTAAATTGGCCTTGGTGAAGCCCAGCTTTCATTTAAATTCAACTTAAGTCCGAAAAACCCCAATTTTGCCTCAAATTAGCCATGTCCCTAAGCTTCACCAAACTAAGGGCCTTAACCCCAAAATTTCCATTTTATGTCTTCATGAAAAAACTTCACAACATCTCCCTTGATCATGTGGACCATTCAATTTGGACTTAGGCCAAAGATAGCCCAACCTATACCCATTTCTAACCCAACATGCCCAAATTGACCAAATTTCAAAAATCCCTCAAATTGACCCACCAATTGAACTCAAAATCACTTCAACCTTCCAGCAAAAATATTCATAACAATCATCTAAGCAATGTTGATCAATCAATTAGACCAATCTATAGGGCTAGCCTAGCCCAAATCCAAGCTTTGATCACTTGAACCCCCATGGAACCCATGCACTAAAGATGGCCTAACTACCGCAAAGTCACCAAATAAATGACTCCACAACCATTAGTTGGACCCTAGTTGCCAGCCTAAACCTCTTAAAGTCACATAAATTAATCCATGGACCAAAGATCCACTATATTAAGGAATTACATTCCATATTTGCTTAAGCTTAGGATTTTTTTGCCAAAACAAAGCCTAAACACATTAAATTGCGATGACATATTCTCGTGGGTTTCCTAAGATCTTAGCTACCTCCTTTTGGCTGGCCAGCCGGCCTAGTGGCTAGAAAATGGCTAAAATAAGAGGCACCCCCATGGGATTAAACCCACTTCAAACCTAAAGGGCACCTTATTCAAATTAAATGTTGGAGCCTCTCTACCCTCCTCCTAGGCAGCACATTTTACCACTTAATTGGCCATGGCAGCAAGCCTAAGGCCATTTTTATAAAATGCTCTCCTCCACGGCTATGGGGAGAGAGCTAAAAATTATTCTAAGAGAATTCCCCAAATTGATCCCAAAGCCTCTTTGATACCTCCTTAGTGCAACCCAATCACCACAATGTCCTGAATCCCCTTGTTCTGAATCCCCGTGCCGGAGCCCAATTTTTGAGCTCAAAACCTTACCGGAGATAGGATAAAGCTCCACACACCTGTAAACTCTACCAAACTCAAATTAAACTCACCCACACTTTAACAACATTGAAAAAAGCCAAACCCCTTTCAAATCCTCCTTCCATAGAGCCCCTAGTATAAACTTTGATCAACACCTAAAATTTGCCTTCGTCGAATTTGGGTCTAGGCATTTCACCATAGCAAGAAGCTTAATCACTAGCTTCTTTGGACCCCAGGCCGGAGCCTCTATGATTGAAGCTTCCCTTCTCAGAGCCAAGGTATTGAGTCTCTCTTCCTCTCGAGCCTATTTTGGATTCTACATTTGGTTAGGCTTAATTTAATTGCATGATTACCATATGGATATGTTTGTCTCACTTAAACGAGTTGGTAACATCAAAATCAAGGTGAATTGGTTGAGTCTAGGCTGAGATCTTAAGGTTTTATTATGGATGATCGTGGGATCACTCTATCGGGGATGATGACAGGGAGCCGTCCGATTGCGCGTATACCAGATGGACGGAGGAGATCAAGCCAGACAGTGTTTCCTTACATGAACCGTAGGACAACTCAGCGGGTATGTGGATGGCGGGGTCCAACCAGAGCACGCCATGTGTGGCTTCAGAACTGCCTAGAATCCACCCAGTGTTGTGCGTTTAAATAAATAAATAAGAAATTTAAAAAATCAGAAAATGATCCAAAAATTTAAAAATTTATATCTTGGTGTAGAAAAATCAGAAAAATAAAATATAAATACCCTCTTGCTCAATGAATAGAGGAAAATAATGAGGAAATAATTTTAAGTCCCTATGATGGATATTTTATTTTTAATTAATTAAACACTGATTTGAATGTGTTGATTCTTCATGCATGTAGTAATATTATCATGGCTTGAAATTTTAGCATGTTGTTGCCTCTGTCTTAGGGAACATCCTCTGATTTTTCTAAAGTCAGAGGAGGTCCAAAACAGAGATCCATATTTTTCAATTTTATATGCATTATTTGCTTAAATTAATCATGGAAACTAGCATGTTGCTTAGAAAAATCCAAGAAAATTTTGAAAGGTTTATGATGACCAGAGAACCTTTAGGAAAATTTCTCATAGCCAAGTCATTCAAAATACACCTAATCTTTACAAACCCTAAATCACTAAGATAATTAATTTTGAAAAATACAAACAATAAAATGACTTAAGTTTTTATCTCCACAATTTTTTACAATCCAGAGAACTCACCATAAACATTTCAAAGCATTTTGAGTCAATTTGATATCCTAAATTAATTTCTCAAGTTAAAAATCTTTTTTGGCACTTAAATGATTTTTAATAATTAAAATATAAATCATAAATTTATAATGATTTATTTGTTGAGTTCTCTCTGATTAGGGGTATTTCCTAAAAATAAAATGGAGTTTAAAATAAAAACTTGATTTTTTTAGCCAATTTTGAATATTTAAAATAACTAAAAAAATCCGTAAAAATCACAAAAATAATAAAATTCATGGAAATGTTGTAATTTTCTTCCTAAGCAATTAGGAATAATTAGGAGATTCTTCTTGATTTTCTAAATAAAGGTACTGAATTTTAAAGCTTAAAAATAATTTTTAAAGGCTAAAATGGTTTTTTAATAAAAATAATTTCAATAAATCAAAATTTTCTCCGCTGGGATCTCTGACTTTAGGAAGATTTTTCAAAAAAACAAATCTTAGTTTTTCCCATTTAAACTATTTTACATTTAGTAAATTCCCTATAACTTAAAATAATTCTTAAACTTCAAATAAAATTTAAAAAATCATGAAATTTGGTCGAAAGGCTTGTCTGGTTTAGGTCTACCTCTAGAAAAAATTTCAAGAGATTAGGATTTACCTTGGTAAAGTTAGAAATTTTCTTTGAAAATCCAATTTTTGCATAAAAATAATTATATAAATTAAATTAAATTTTCAAAAATCACATTTTCTCCTCCGATGTCTTAATTGAACCATGAATGAGTCGGATAAAAATGTTAAAGTCATTTAGGTTATATTTGATGAATTATGAACTGTTACAGCCTTAAGGTCAAATGTGTAATTTTGGTAATTTAGCCTTAATTAACAATTAGGCTTAATTCAAGGAGGGAAATGGGCAACCTCTGATCTTAATTTGGATGTTTGAAACACAAGGGGTTAATTGGTAGAAACCAACCTAACTTTCTTAATTAAAAGGATAAGCTAATAAATTTCTAAATTATTAAAATTTGGAAGTTTATTAAAACAAAATGAACTTGCACTTAAAGGTATGACTTTTGAAGTCAATAATTAATCAATTCAATGCCTCTATTTGATTTTCAGATGAGATTTAAATAATGAATCGTGACCACCTAAAGCATAACCTTTTCAAAACTAATTAAGACACTCACTTAGGCCTTAAGGGCTTAGTAGTAATCTAAGTTAAATCAAGATTGATTAAATGAGGATTAGAAAAACAAACATAATTAAAATTAAAGCATCTTTCAAACATTACAAGCCCAATTAGGATGAAAATTTGGCTAAGTGTTCCAATAACACTAACTTGCCTCTTTAAGGGTCTTCACCCACATAATATTCAAAATTATATTACAAATAATAATTACCCTATTCTTAAGGATAATTGAGATATCAATACTCACTTAGCACTAAGTGTATTTATATGACGAATTATTATGCAACATAATAAGTTTAAAAGAACTCGAGATTTTCCACCAGGGAGTGAGATAGTAGCACGGACCTGCTTCTTTCCCTAGATCTGTTAGATACCTCGGAGATCTACTAAACTTAATATGTGTTGCTTGACAAAATCATCCTTAATTAAACTCCGAAGAACCCACCAAGATATGACCTAGGGTTAAGTAGGTCATCAAAATTTTACTTCTCCGTTTCATATAAACTGCCTTAACATGCCTTTTGAGTTTCAGGTGGTGGAATGAGAAGACTCGTCAGGTATGTTTTTACAATTTTAAGCATTTTCTTTCTTGTACTTTTATGCTATACTTTTATGCTTACACAAAGTTTCTTGTTAAATAATGATGTCACCCTGCATGAAAACTAAAACTATCAGGATAGTCACAAAACAAAAACCAAAATAAATGTTAAAATCAACCAAGATAAAATTCCCCGCCACAAATAAAAATCACCCCCACAACATTCAAAATATAAAATAACTCAAAATTTAATCACAAATATCACACAAAACTACAATTGTAACTAAATTAAGATGTCTCTATTGGATGATTGGGAATTCCTCGGAGGAGGTTACCTACGGTTGCTAACGAGGCTTCCCACGATATAAACAAAATTATGAAACTCTTTAAGTTTAGTAAGTTCATTTAAACTAAGTGAATCCAATAGAAAATAGTGGTGCCAAAATGAGGGAACCGTAGGATCCTACACAGTGTCGCTCTAATCAACTTTAACATGCCCCCATAAAATTTAAAGAACTTCAACCATAGGACCACCTTATTTGATATCATAACTTGACACACTAGAGAACTTAAACTCATTGCGGGAAGAAGCTTAGAGCTAGTATGGTGGGAAGCACGACCATTTTTAATAGAAAAACCTGTCTTCCCCAGCTAAACCAATCTTCCTTTGTTAGATATAAATAACAAAGCCATAGGACTTTGAGGTTTCTTGCTTATGAACGTAAATCCTCACCTTATCTTTAGGCCTTTGTACAGCTCTGCTATACAATATCAGCCCCAACTCGTCTTAGGATTCCGAGGTTGTCATTTGTCACGACCTAAACCCTCACATCTTCCAGGCTATTTGTGTGTTCCTTTCACACGAATGTATAGCCTAACTAATAAAATTGACACGATGAAACACCTAAATATTTCTCCTTAAATATTTCTCCTCAGAAAAAATATTTCTCCTCAGAAATGAAGCCAAACATCAGGATAGCTTGGGAAGTCACCGAGGTTCTCCTCTGGATCCATGACATCCTCTAGTTCTTACTCCTTTGAACTCCATAAAAGAAATGTTTTAAATTTGAACCAAACTCCTTTCAGACCTCTAGATTCGATCTTATTGAAAAGTCCTACCCTTTGAAACTTCTTGAAGACAGTATTTCCTAATTTTTATCGAGAGTCTTCTCAGATGACTTTGTTCATTTAAGATGTAATTAACTATAGAGTCTTGCCCTTATAGGAAGCATGTCCAAACCTAACTTAATATAAACCCTATTTAATTCTTTGTATTAATTAGGTGAACTTATCGACAAATAAAAAGGTTTCAAAGACCAAACAAATGTCATATATTCCATAGTTTATTTGATCGAGCCTCATCCTCAAGTCTCGTGTTTATACTTTGAGATAAATACAGGATTTGAGGTACAACGCTCATTCATTTAAACTATGAAAAATATGGGGTCGGTTTGATTTAATATTTTTCAAAAAATAATATATATGAAAGTTAAAACATCCTTCCAAAGCGGGCGACGAGATTTCGATGCCGATGACCGACAGCTTCTAACAGGCACCCTCCAACCAAAAATAGCGCTGACACAACCACCTTTTTTTCTATCACCCTTTTTTTCAGTTTTTCATGCTAAATCTTCTAAAAATTTAAGTTCGGGGGGGGGGAGAAAAATTCCATTAAAAAAAAAGAAACTTAATTTTATTTGTCCTCAATTCCTATATTTTCAAAATTTTTTAAAATTTAACATGACCTTTGGTATCAGAGAGTAACTTTAGATAACTATATTTGTGTTTCTAAATATATAGTAAATTTAAGTAAAAAATTTTTAAAAATAAAGCTTAAATTTAAAGATTAAGATATTTGGTATGATAGAATAAGGTTATATTTTTCTATTTTAAGTAAAGGAATTTGTAGTTATGAAATATTAAAAACATTAGAAATTCATTTAAGAAGAAAACAATAAAAATTCATGAAAAATCTTTAAGGCTAATATAAATTTATAAAGTGAAGGAATGTGAAAAGTTTTTAACTTTAAGAAGAAGATAGTGAAGTTCAAAATCATTAAAGGCTATCTAGATATAGTAATCCTCACATAAAAAAAGAGAAATGAAAAGAAAAGAAAAAGGATTGAAAATGATCCTGAAAAGAAAAGAAAAGAAATATAGAATAAATGAAAATAGATAAGAGGAGAAGTTTGAGGAGATGCCCAATTAAAAATTGGCTTCACTTGAAAAAACTTAAAGAAGGAGGCTTGACTACATATTCTAAACTTATATTTCAATGTTAGCATATTTACTAGCAAAGTTTCATGAAGTTCTTTTTCATATGGATATTCTAAGTGGCTTTAATATGAATAATTTACAATTATTCTTGAAAATAATAGAGAATCAGAAATCTTAAACTTGACTGCTAGATATTCTTATACCTTGAGTACTAACTGGAGTTTTAACTAGAGTTATTTTACATTTTTATTAAGTTATACTATTGTATTTAGTTGACTAAAATATAGAAATCTAGAAGTTAAAATCTTTGCCACGAGTCATATTTTTATTCATATTTTTATGTAGTATAAAAGAGTTACCTGAGGAAAACTAACATTTAAGTTTGGGGGATTTTGATACACTAAAAATATATACCTTTTTAGATCCATACTTTATACTCATTTTTGGTGATATTGCACTTTAATGGAGGGTATTTTCAATGTTTTATTGCAGGTCATTAATTTTAGGGCTTGGAGCAAAAAGGATGGAATTTGGAGTTAAGTGGAATTATTGATAAATTATTCAGCGCTGACGACACCAGACTGGGCGCCGATTCTGCAGTTTGATAGAGAAGTAAGATTTAATTTAAGGCATTGATGGCACCAGAAAGGGCATCGACGATGCCAGTGACGGTGCAGGTAAAGAATTTGGATGATTTTTTAAGAGTTTTTGGATGCACCTATTGGAGAATTGGCCCTAGGAAACGTTTAGAACTGAAATTGATCAGAAAAGCATCTCCTTCACCACATTCGCATCCCTTCGTGCTCCTCCTTGCCCCTTTACGTCCTTCCAAGCCATTCCACACCATTAGTCTTTTATTTTCTTTATGATTTTGAGTTTTTGTAGTGATTTTAAGTGTGAATTACTCTCTAAAAAGTGTTGGAGAGGGAGAGAAGTGAGAGATTACTTCTTCCTACATTTTCTAAGAGAGGCTACAAAAGATTTGCTTTAAGAATGAGTTTCAGATAAGTGTTGTTTGTTTATTATTATTGTATATTATTGTATGAACTTTAATGAACTTTATTTTATATATGAAATTCGTGTTTTGTTGTATCTTTCTCATGAATTTTGAGTAGCTCTCTTTTATCTTTCTCTCTACTCTGAGATATGGTGAAATGAAGAGATAATTTGGATGTGCCAATATTAAAATATAAAATAAATTGTTATGGTTTCTTCATTATTTACTTTTTGATCTGACCAATTGTATTGTTAAAATTTGTTGCGAAACATATGATACGAGAAATGGAGTGTGAGTTCTGCAAAAGAGTGAGAATCACATTTAGTCCATGAAGGAGTATTTCGTTCATGGAATTTAGTGCAAATAAAAAAGGAAATATACATTGTTGGGTGTGGAGTTGAAGATTTTTTGGGTGATAGACTAAAATCCCCAATTCAATCTTAGTGTTTAAAGGAAAAAGCAGGAGTTAGCCTTCAAGAGAAGGGAAGTGGGAGCTCTATAGTTGGATCCAGTATCCTCCTAGCCTAGCCATAGATTTAGGGACTAAACCTAAGATTAGCCAAAGATTTTTTATAACACTAAATCAGGGTAGAGAATTAAAATTGCTCCTCATTGGCACAATACAAATTTAAATCATTTATTTCATCTCATTTCACCAAAACCTCATTGTAGTGGGAAAGATGCTCTTTCATATAAGAAAACTTCATCACATAAACATAGTTTAGTAGTTACTAATTTAAAATATGCATTGAAATTTTTCTAGTAGTTAATAATTTAATTTTGATAGTATCTCAAACATTCAAAATTAGTGACAATAGTTTTGTTTTAATTGTGTGAATTTCCTAGTTAATTTATCATTTGAAATTTAAACATTCCTCATGGGATTGATATTTGCAACATAAATAAAAAGTCTTATATTACTTGATAACGATACATCTACTTGCGTAGAATCCCAACATTAAGTGCTTAACATTATTATTCATAATAAAGCAAGAGTTAGCCTTCAGGGGAAGGGAAGTGGGAGCTCTAGAGTGGGAGCCATTATCCTCCTAGCCTTGCCACAGATTTAGGGACTAAACCTGAGATTAACCAATGATTTTATATAACACTAAATAAGGGTAGAGAGTTAAAATTGCTCTTATTTGGCACAATACAAATTTAAATCATTTATCTCATTCATTTCAACAAAAAATCGTTGCAGTGGGAAAGATGCTTTTTTATATTAGAAAACTTCATCACATAAATATAGTTTAGTAGTTATTGTTTTAAACTTTGCATTTAAATTTTGCTAATAATTAATAATTTAGTTTTGATAGTATCTAAAACATTCAAAATTAATGACAGTAATTTCAATTTATTCATGTGAATTTCATAGTTAATTTATCATTTGAAATTTAAACATTCCTCATGGGATTGATATTTGCAACATAAATAAAAAGTCTTATATTACTTGATAACGATACATCTACTTGCGTAGAATCCCAACATTAAGTGCTTAACATTATTATTCATAAAATGCTACATTAAATTTTTGCAACCATTGAATAGTGGTCAAATTTATAAATTTTACACAACTATATCTTCCGAGATCAAACTACTCTAGAACCTCTGAGCGGTAACTTCCATTATGACAATGGGAACCTTTCCGAACATGAGTTCAAGTTCATCAAATTCAGCTATAAACTTGATGGTGGGGGCGATGCTGCGGGCATCGCGGCTTGTCAGCTGGTTGCACGAGAAAGTGAGCGTAGGGAACACCATTCCAATAGCTTCAAAAGGAAAGCTCTGATGTTAGTTATTTGCCAAAACCTTGTAATTCTAGTGCAAGCACAAAAATTAACAAATGTCAATCTACAGACTGGGCAAGTCTTTCATTTTAATTTTAATTTATGGAAAATATTTCAAAGTTTAGTAAAAATAATTTTGAAATTGGAGAATTTAATAAATTATAAATAGAAGGTATAAATAGCAAGTGTCGCACAACACAATTTGATTTAATTTACAAAATAATAAACCAAACTCGAAAGGGAAAGTGAAGTTTAGGACCCAGTGCAGGACCGACTTCACAACGCACAATGCTCAAGCAAAAATAGTCCGCCAACTCACCTATTAGGGGTATCACCCCACATAAAGATTAAAAGTCCTAATGAACTCCTGAACCTCTCTATTCAAAGGTAGTCGAATAAATGGTCTTGAAGTCTAAAAGAGTTGACCGTTCTTACACAAGAAAGAAATGGGTGAAGCATGTCAATAGATGGAGGGTAATTTGGTCCATAAGGGACATGAACACATTACGGATGTATGAAGAGAATATTCTTTGATTTATATGGAGAGATAATCATTTTCCTAGCGAAGTCGCCAGAAGCTGTTTGGCACTATTTTGGTTAAAGAGTTGCTTGTTGAAAGCTGTCGGTCGCCGGAAACGGAATCTTGTAACCCACTTCAGAAAGACATTTTAATTTACATATAT
>NW_018237401.1:1981-3815 GCF_001263595.1 Phalaenopsis equestris | reverse complement strand
TGGACGGATCATCATGATACAACCAAATCAAGATGACTTCCGAGGATGCAGCGTTTACAGTCTTCAGAACACCTATCGGGATTTTTTGTTACACAGTGATGTCGTTTGGGTTGAAGAATACCGGAGCAACATACCAATGAGCTATGATGAAGATTATTGATGATTTTATTCACAACCAAGTGGAATGCTATGTGGATGATTTGGTCATCAAAAGTAAAAAGAAAATAGACCATTTGTACAATTTGCGGATTGTGTTCGAACAATTACGACAATATAGTATTAAGATGAATCCTTTGAAGTGTGTCTTCGGCGTTACCTCCGGGAAATTTCTAGGATTCGTTGTCCGTTATCAAAGAATCGAGATCAGTCCGGATAATAATAAAGCTATCTTGGAAATGCCTCCTCCCAAAACCTTGAAACAACTACATTCATTCCAAGGAAAGTTGGCATATCTGAGATGCTTTATTTCTAATCTCTCAGGTAGGTGTCAGCCCTTCTTGGAATTAGTTAAGAAGGACGCTAATTTGTTTTGGAAGAGAAATGTCAGCGGGCTTTTGAGGACGTTAAACAAAATTTAATGACACCTCCTGTCTTGGCAGCCCTTATCCAGGAAAAACCTTTGATACTTTATACAGCGACCTTAGATGACTCTCTTGGAGCCATCTTAGCCCAAGTCAATAGTGTGGGTAAGGAAAACGCACCCTACTACTTGAGTCATCATTTAATATCGATGGAGATAAGGTACCCGCCTGTTGAGAAGCATTGTCTAGCTTTAATTTTTGTCTCCTAGAAGCTCAGACACTACATGTTTTCTCATAAGGTAACTCTAATTTCAAAAGTTAATCCATTGCAATATTTAATGACCCAACCAACACTTTATAGACATCTAGCAAGATGGTCGATGATTTTGTTGTTATTTGATATAACTTTTGTTCTCCTCTGTGCTATCAAGGGACAAAATTTAGCAGATTTTCTCGCTGCACACCCACTTTCAACTGGGTCCCCTCTTAATGATGAGTTACTAGATGAACAGGTATTACAAATGGATTCTCCAATGCAGGACGCTGGGAGATGTATTTCAATAGAACTTTGTCAGGCAGAAAAGACCAATGATTAGGGACAGTTATACTAGGCAAAGCAGAAATTGGTTTGATCTTCATCACGCCAGATAAGGGTATGTTGAGATTCTCTTACCACCTAATAGAGTCATGAACCAACAACGAAGCAGAATATGAATCCTTAATTATTGGGTTGGAGTTGGAAATCTCAATAAATATAACAGATATTGTCATCTATGACAATTCTCAGCTCGTCATCCAACAAGTCGTCGGACAATATATGATTTTGAAGCCAAGGTTAGCAGAATATCATCAGTACGCAATGAAGCTGCTAGAGCAGATTCCCAATGTAACTTTCTACTAGATTTCTTGGGGAGATAATGCTCATGTTGTTGCTCTAGCAAAACATTCAAAAGAATTGATGTGTCCTCTGGAGGATTACATTGACATTACAGTACAAGGAAGACAAGTTTTATCTCAAATCCACACAAGGTTGGAAATGAAGAATAAATGATGATTGCGGTTTCTGATATCAATAAAGATTGGCGTAAGCCATTTATAGAATATTTGCAAACTTAAAAGTTATCAGAATACAAGTCAGCAGCATATCACATCACAAGAAAAGCTATATCGTACGCTCTAGTGGGTGGTGTCCTCCATAGAAGATCATTTGATCAGATGTGGCTACGATGTTTGAGCAGAGCCAAAGAATAGAATATTGTCAAAGAAGTACATGCCATATTATGTGGCGCTCACCAGTTAGGGCCAAAGATGAA
>NW_018237401.1:0-1536 GCF_001263595.1 Phalaenopsis equestris | reverse complement strand
TTTCCCTTTTATGTATATCATTTTCAAGCTACTTGAATATTAAATATAGGGAATATATAAACATGGGCTGAGATTTTTTTATCATTGAGGAAATGCTAGTCTTGTGTGCCTATAACTACTCTCATATAACAATCATTCATTGGAATAGTGATTGTATATGATCATTATATAGCATTAAGGGTACATTCCTTGATTTATAGTTATATATAATAAGAACATTTCAACATATTGAAGTTGCATAAATTATCCATTTAAGAAGAGAAATCTGGAAGGAACTCAAATAGGTATAAATAAAGATACAAATACATGGATAAAATATTGGAAAAGGAATTGGATTTTACAAAAGTTTTAAAGTTATGAGAAAGCAAATGCTCATTTAGAAATAATTTATTTAGACATCAAAGAAGAGCTTGTATTAGACTGAAGGAAATGCTAACATTTCATTTTTATCAGTCGTCTCTTGTATCAAAAATGAACATATCAAATATGTATAGCCATCAATCAAAGATAAACTTTTTTTTTTTTATATTAAGAGATATAAATGAATATCATTTGGAACTTAACATATTTAGAATAATATTAAGTAAGTTGAAGTTATGGAATAAATTGAAAAACAAGCTGTTTGTAACCCTTCAAGCAATGTGTCCAATGAAATTTACAAAATGAAATTGAAATAGTTGGATTGACCAAAATAATTGTCATTACCACTAGAAAAAAAATAGTAAAAAATCATTATTTTTATGTAGAAGATTTGTTTCTTGAGATCAGTTCAAAGCCACAAAAAAATTATTAAACTAAGGTTCTGAAGTTTGATATTTTTCTAAATTAAATTATAGATATATATATATATATATATAAATTATCTTCTCACCGATATAAACTAAAATTTTGTCTAATAGACACTTTGTTTTGTTCTTGTTCCTGCTAAATTTCAGCGCACTGATGTTTTTCCTATCATCTGTAGAAAAATGTCAGAACAGAAGCTGATTTTTGTTTTCAAGAATGGCTGGAATTTCACACTTAATGAGGAAAGGGCACTACAGGGTGGCATCATAGACTTCAACTTGGACTTCGGTCAAGTCGAAGTAGACTATGAGGGTCCCCTGATGGGCGTGGTCAGCCTCGAGAAAAGGACCTCGAGAAAAGGCGGGGCTACCATCGCTGTTAAAGATCAGCTCCAAGGTGGATTTCTCATTGAAGGGGAAGAAAGTGATAATCAACAAGATCCAATGGAGGGGACTAGTCGTCTGCCATCTATGATAACTGCACCGACCGAATGTCTAGTCACAGCTAATGATGAGAGACTGCCAGATGCACCATTATGAAGGACTCAAGGCAGAAATGCCAATTGCCAAAAACACAAAGCATTTCTACATGAAGAAAGAAGATGTCAGAAAGAGGTAAAGAAGATGTCAGAAAGAGGCAGAAAACTTGCTTACTCCAATTCTTGAGGGGAAAATCTACGATCCATGCATGAGAGATACTCCCTCCAGTTTGTCTGCCATAGAGGATGAGTTTGAGTTCACTATAGAGCCA
>NW_018237400.1:0-773 GCF_001263595.1 Phalaenopsis equestris | reverse complement strand
TTGAATATTTTTTTCACTTTTGTGATCTTTGATATACGCAGCTCCATAAGGATAAAATTTTATTACAACAAATGGACCCATCCAACTAGAATTAAGTTTGCTTGGAAGTAATCTTAACCTTGCATTATATAGCAAAACTCATTGTTTTTGCTCAAAATTTATAGTAAGAATCCTTCGATCAAGCCACATCTTCATCTTTTCTTTTTAAATCGTAGCACTCTTATAAGATTCATTTCTTATCTCTTCAAGTTCATTTAATTGCAATAGTCTTTTCTCACTAGGATCCTTTGAATTGTAATTAAATTCTTTAATATCCGAATATGCTTTATGCTTATGTTCAACTTGTAAATGACAAGCTTTCCCAAAATTTAGCCTCTATGGGGACATTCCCATAGGAATTTTATATGTAGTCATATAAGCTTACAAAGCATAGTCAAGTTTGACTCACCAAACCATTTTTTATGGATTCACTAGTTTTTCTAATATTCTATCAATTTCACAATTGGATAATTCAACCAAACCACGTGTCCAAGGATGATAAGCAGTAGCAATTCGATGGTTGATATGATATTTCCTTAATAATTTTCCATCATTTCTGAGTTGACTTCCCCCGTTAGTTATAATGATCACTCTCGGTATTCCAAATCTACAAGATATGTTCATTCTTAAAACTTTGCAACACTTTGTGAATCACATTGAGGTAAAGCAACATCTTATATCCATTTGGATACACAGTCTGCTGCTAACAATATATATAAATTTTAGAAAGATGA
>NW_018237399.1:0-609 GCF_001263595.1 Phalaenopsis equestris | reverse complement strand
GGCGATGGGAACGTGGGAGCTCCGAAGTGAGAGCTATTATCCTCCCAACTTAGCCGCAAATTCAGTAAACAAGCATAGGATTAGCCAATGTTCTTTATGTCTGGACCAAAAGGTAAAGAGTAGGTATGCTCCTATTTGACACAATATAATTTGAACTGATTCACTTTATCCATTCGCTATAATTTCTTGACAAGGAGAAGGATGCTTTCTTATATATTGAATATCACATTCGTACCTTCATAGTTATTTAATAGTAATTAAAATTACATATTTATTTCAATTGTCTATTAGTGACAGATAAGTAAATTGAACTTATTTGTTTTCATTAAAGTATTACTTTTCTAAAATCTTTGTTCGTAGTACTAAACTTACTCCCTGTGGGATCGAAGAGCCCTATATTATTTGAGCGATACATATACTTGCGTTGATAAGTGTGACTTTGTAATTATTGAATATTTATTACGTCCATATTTATCTAATATTTTTAAGCATATATAAAGTCGCGGTCAATTTTTTGGTGCCGTTGCCGAGGATCGAACTCGAGTCACCCGCGTGACAGGAGGGAATACTCACTACTATACTACAACGGATATATTAGGATTATTAGAA
>NW_018237398.1:0-969 GCF_001263595.1 Phalaenopsis equestris | reverse complement strand
ATAACCAAATAATTTATAAGGCCAAGTGCCTATTGCCATCATAATACTTATGTTGTCCTCTTTAAATGTAATTCTAGAAAATTATATCAATTGTGTATACATTGTTTTTGACCGATTATTAATGATATAATATGTATTATGATGTATTGGACATTTATTTCACATTTTTCCATCTTATGTAGTGTTTTTATGATCACTCTTTGCTATATTATAGTTCTTTCTTCTTGTTGTAGTAATCTTATAATATTGTTGTATGATGGGTACTATGATTGCCCTTGTTGTATCAATTATTGTAACAGTCCCACAAACTTTGTTTGAATCCTGATAAATGTATTCAAATTTTATTTGAATCATACATGAATCTTGCCCAAAAATGATTTGCACCATATCCAAACATCACTCAATTACTCAATTGTCATAATTTGCCAACTAAACCTTATTCATCTATATATATTGAAATAAGACTTGCCATATTTGAAAAAGTCGATGGGTTGAAAATAATTCAAATATTTTTCTAACATTTTAAAAATTTTCTTTAATATTGCCCAATACTCGTTCAAATATTAAATAAATCTTTTTCAAAAGTTATATGAGCAAATGTAGCGGAGACTTTAAATTGGTAATTAGTGACAAAATTATGGGTCTTTTTGTTTGAAATTAATTTTTGAGTTTACTTCTTAGAGAAACAACTTAAATATTCTTACAATCTATATTATTAACAGGCATATAAATTTAAACCAAAATAGCTATTATTTGACTTGAAATAAATATAATGTTAAGGAACCATGCTATCACTTTAACGACTGAATATTACATATGTTATTCACGTGTGAGAGACTCATGTACGAAGACTATTAATAATATTTGATTAGTATTATAAGATTATTATGATGATATTTTTATTATATACTGATAACACCACATCTGCTTAAACATTATGATGTATATAATTAAAATATAATCATAATA
>NW_018237397.1:5218-6661 GCF_001263595.1 Phalaenopsis equestris | reverse complement strand
TTTAACTTAGTTAACTTATTTGCAAATAATAAAACGTTGATTTATCAAGAAGTCATAAAAAATAAATAATTGCAAAATGAATGGATGAAGAAATCATATCTCTAGTAAGAAATTGTACATGGGAGTTCACAACACTTCTAAATTAACATAAAGCTATTGGTGTAAAACGGATATACAAAATAAAGTAAAACGTAAATGAAGGATTTGAAAATTACAGTGCGCGTCTAGTGGAAAAAAGATGTAAGAAAAAGAAATGTATCAGTTGTAATTATGTATTTGATATTGTTATTTACATGAAAACTATTTATTTTATTATTTCTCTGGGTGCATAAAGTAATTAATTTGCTTTTCAAATGAATGTGAAATCTATCTTTTTAAATGGATTTATTGAATCAAGGATTACAGACTGGAGAAACATTTTTTTATCTAATAGTGGCCGGCTCACCTTGCTTAAAAGTGTACTTTGAAGTTTGCCTCTTTATGCTTTGCAGGTTATTAAGGCCAAAAAATGCACATTGAATAATCTTGAAATCCTTTTTAATAAATTTCTCTAGCTTGTGTCTGGCTCGGGCAAAATTTGTGCTAACTGGGCTAGAGTGTCTATGCCTCGATCCTCTGGAGGTCTTAGATTTAAAACATTGCAGCAAATTGTTAATATCAATATGTACAAGCTTTGGTTTAATATTAAGGTGGGGGAGTCCCATTGCGCTCAATTTCTTTATCATAAATATTGTCATACTGCTCACCCATCTATTGTGACTTGGAAAATTGGTGGTTTTAAAGTTTGAAAGGCTATACTACTTGCTAGAACTATTGCTCTCAGTTTATTTTTTGGGAAGTTGGAGGTGGTAAAATCTTCTTTTGGCATGACCATTGGGGAACTTCTAATCTTACTACCCTTCCACATTCAGATATTACTTCAAACCTGTTGGTTTCTGATGTTTGTGATGGTGGGAATTGGAATATTAATATATTGAGGTCCTTGGTGGGAGATTTAGCTCCTTCTATTTCTACTACCCCTATACTTACAGGTGGAAGAGATAAACCTATATGGAAATTCATTTCTACGGGGTCTGTTACTAAATTGTTATATAGAAATACTCACTTCTACCACAAATGGAAATGAAGCTCTTGCATATGGCATCCTTTTATTTCTCCTTCTACCTCTTTTTTCTCTAGAGATACTTACATTCCTTATTGCCTCTTGATGACATACTTAAGCTGAAGGGACTGAAGTTGGCTTCTATTTGCTACATCTGTAAGAGAGAAGTTGAATCTTCCCATCATCTATTTTTTTTAATGTTGTTTTACTAGGCATGTTTGGAATACTGTCGGTGAACTATTCGGTGTCTGCTGGCCTAGTCCCTTTAGTTTGAATAAACTATTAGAGGCTTGACAAGGTGTCACCTCTCTTCCCTCTAAGATGAAATACTTTCCTTTAAT
>NW_018237397.1:3897-4970 GCF_001263595.1 Phalaenopsis equestris | reverse complement strand
CAACGTAGATGCTAGTTGGTTTAATATAGCTGCTTGTGCTGGTGCTTTGTTTAAAGACAGTAATGGGATTTGCCATGCCTTTTTTGCCACACCTATTGTCTCCTCCACACCTCTTGAGGCTAAATGTTGTGTTGTTCTTTTGGCTTTAAAGGTCACTACTTCATTTAATTTTAAATGTGTTATCATTGAGACCGATTCACAATGTCTTTATGATATCATCATCAAGAAGTTTGAACCGGTCTGAAACATAACTTGTTTAATACAACGCATAAATAATGTGATTAATAGCAATCAATTTCGAATTCTCTTTACTTCCGTCTATCGTGAGGGAAATACTCCTGTTGATTGGCTTTCTAAGCTGAATCTGAATCTAAATAAAGCTCTGGTTGGTATTACCCCACCTTTTCCCCATTAAAGTTATATACTTAGTGATATGATGGACACTTCTTATTTAAGGAGCTAATGAAACCTTATGTTGAATCGTTTCTGCTTTGCTGGGCCTATTCTTTCTCAAGCCTCATGATTTGTGGTGGAACAGTTGGTTTCTTCTATCTGGATTTTTGTTCTGTTACAAATTTTATTATGTATTTCTTTTTGGACTAGACTTCTTTTGTGGCTAATGTTATTAAATGGTATACTTGATTGCCACCTCACTTGCTATATTGTTTTGCAAACCCTGACTCAATGGAGAGATTTTGCAAGTGTTATGAGAAGCATATCTGGATCAGGTTTATTTTCACACTATTTGCCTCAAACTTTCCATCGTAGATCTACACGGCTGCTGCATATTACCTCTTATGGGTTGGACTCTAGCTGCTTTATACAAAAATATTTTAGCTTTACAACTCTCATAGCTTATTTTACAATGTTTTTATACGTTTGTTTGGGTAATTTTTCTTGGATTGGTATAATTTTTGTTGGGATACTTGTCTTTATGGAGATGTTATACCTTTTTGCTTTTTCTTTCTTTGTTTCTTTGTGTGGAGTTGTACTGCGGAAGGAGAAACCCCTAGGACGCTATGTATTTCTTTTTTTTTAGTGGGGATCCTCTTGCCCTCCTTATTTTTGTAACT
>NW_018237397.1:1009-3797 GCF_001263595.1 Phalaenopsis equestris | reverse complement strand
ATTGGGATATATTAAAGAAGATCATGAAGCAAAAGCTTATAAAATAAGTAAGATTTTAAATAGCTTAAAATTAACAAGCAATAAGGGCATGAAATGTAAGAATCCATTCATATTTCAAAAAAGATGGTTTTATTCAATGTTCTTATCAGACCCATTCTAAGTGAAGATGTATTATAATAGAGATAGTTTACTTATTTATTTATATCTAGATGATCTAATTCAAAAAAGGGATAATGTATTCATTCAAAGAGTTTAAGCAAATTATGGGGAAAGAATTTAAGATGATAGATTTTGGGGTTATGCCGTTCTTTTTTAAATTGAAGTGAAAGTAAAAGAAAGAAGGCATAGTCTTAAACAAGAAACATATGCAGATAAAGAATTGCAACCTAATAAACATGCCGGTGGAATGCAGTATCAATCTATCAAAATTTAATAAATTCAACTAAGTTCAAAAGTTTAATTGAAAGCCCGAGATATCTAACATGCACAAGACCGAGTATTCTATATGGAGTTTGAATTTTTAGTCATTATATGGAAAAATCCTCTGAGATGCATTTAAAGGGGGGCTAGATGGATTCTACATTATATTCAAGGTGCACTAACTGATGATTTTTAATGTTCTCATTCTAACAAATTTTATTTTTAGTATAATCAGATATCCATTGAGTTGAAGACTAAGATAATAAAAAAAAAGAACAAAAGATTTTAAATTTATATAGGTGACACCACATCCATAGGGTATTTAAAAAATAATTAATTTTTACTCTCTTGACATGTGAGGGCAAATATGTTGCAACAACATCATGTGTATCTTGTACTATGGCTAAGGAAGCTACTAATACAAACTGGATATTTCAATATGAAGCTACAAAAATCTATTTTGATAACAAATCAGCAAACTTATTCTGAGGAAGTCATGTTCATCATGAAAGAAGCAAGTAAATCGATATTCACTTTCATTATACAAGAGAGCAAATCAATGATCAAGAAGTTCAAGTGAAGTATGCAAGAACTGAATTTCAAGTAATAGATATTCTCACCAAGTTGTTAGCTATGGAACGACTCATAAAATTGGAGACGACGCTTTTTAAGAGAACCAATGAATTTTTTTGTTTAATGGAGCATTTGGAATCAAACACAAAATATTAAATAATAGATATATTAAGAAGAAAGTGTTTACTAAACTCTCTTTTAATATTCCACATCCACTACAATCTACAAAGCTTCATAGAAGACTTTTCTTGATTATACTATTTTAATATACTATCACAAAAAAAAGTGTCTCTTAGTATATGACAAGTTTCTAGAATGATATATATTTAAATATAATCAGGTCCTTAGCCTTGTCAATTTGGGCAATAATGAAAATTGTAAATTTCTCTTTTTTTATTGTCCACACAAATTTCCCATTCCCTTCTTTATATTTTGTACATATACATTTGTTTTATCACTGATGGCTAATTCAATGATCTTTTAGCGAAAGATTTCTTTCCAACAATTAAAAAACTGGAAAAATGTAAATGCAACTAAATAAGGGTAATACCTTCTGAAAAGACTGCTTGACTACAAGTGTTTGTTCATACTTGTTCAAGAAGTACTACCTAAAATTGACTGTTTTTTTTGTTTAATAAAAAAAAATTATTCAATTAAATTAAGAAATACGGGATACAAAGAACTCTACTCACTTGATTACAATAAATAGAACACATGAAATTCCTTTATATAAAAAAAAAATAGAAGACATAAAAAACCATGGGATCCGAAGGACAAAAATTGCCCTAAAATATAACGTCATTGTATATGATCGGGCTAAAGCGCACATGGATCCATCGCTTTTAAAATCACTGAATCACAAATATTCCACACAAAAATAACCTGACGTAATAAATGAAGAAGGGGTACATTGATCGGGAGTAGAAGGAATGAGGCATATTACAAGGAAATAAATCAGGATGGACATAGTTAAATGTTTTTATATAGAACACCTAATCATTTGTTAAATTATGCAATTATAACATTTGCATGGCAAGGTTTAGCATCTATTAAACCATGCAAAACTTCTAAGAAAAAGTTAGATTGGTTATAGAACATGAAAAACTTTTCTTGCAAATTTAAGTGCGGTGTTCGCACCAATAATCGCTCTAGTAAAATGACCTTAATTTTTGTTAGTTTAAAAGTGGTTAAATGAAATTCAGAAATAGCTTTGTTAAAAGCCGTCTAAAACATTGTCCGATTTGATCGCCAACAAGAAACACAAAATTTCAAAGGCAGATGAAATTTTGGTTTAACATAAGTATAAACTAGAAATACTATGGCTTTAATATAAAGTTAAGAAAAAACTTGAAAGAAGACAAATGAGCTACCAATCAAAGTCTGAGGAGTACTGTTAAATAATGAAACATAAAAGATAATTCCGAAGCAAGCCAAATAATAAAAAAGTGAGAGAGGCAACTTTACAAAGCATTTACCTTTTTCTTTAGCTCTTCCATCTTGTCCAACATTGTTTGCGTCTGTATTTTCTTGAAATGATTGTTTTTAGTAGTCATTAATTAAATAACAGCAACTCAAATAAAGCAGTTCCTGACTTAAGAAAAACATTTGTTGGTTGTAAGATGTCTCAAGTTCAAGAAAGCAGGAAAAAAGGGTTTTCTTTATATTTTAATTTAGAGCAAATTTGAAAAAAAATTAATCAAGGCCAAACTACTTTTCAAGCAATCCGCCTCACAAAATAATCAGAGTAATCACACCAAATTTGGAAGCAGTGACAATAAGAAAGGTTGGATTCGAA
>NW_018237397.1:0-992 GCF_001263595.1 Phalaenopsis equestris | reverse complement strand
GCAAAAATTCAAAACTCAGGCTTGTTTGAGATCATTTTTATATTTTATTTTTTTATTTATTTATGATTTTATATTTTAGTTTTTTTTTTCAAATTTTTATCCTTGTATTCAAAAATAATTTTGATTTTGAAAACATCCAAAATGCTCACACATTATTTAGAGTGTTATTAAAACAACTAATCATATTCTAAGATATTATAAATGTGTTATATTTTAACTGTCCATATAATTTGATTTTGTGCAGCATTTCTATCAGTGGAGTTATTATATATGGTTGAGATAATCAATAGAGATTTGATCTATAATATTTTTAGCTCATATTAGCTCATTTTAAATATAATTTATTATCAATTAATTAGCAAAAAAAGGTAACATAATGAGTTGTATGGCCTTGAAAGGATGATCTATAAATGAGCATATCATCAAATAATGTGAAGAAAATATATATTTAGATCATTTATACTTGTTGTTTAATACGATAACTTTGAATGAATTCAACAGAAGCTGCATAAATATGGTGTTGTACATAAATGACAAATCAACTATGAAAATTTACCCATGAATTTAAATAGTTTATCTTTGTCTCTCTAAATGTTTAGTAGGATTAAGAATTCAATAGACTCCTCCCACTCTTTAAAAAAGTGTAATACTAGACCTCAAATATGGAAGAGGTGTGATGTCATTAAATTTATCTTACTATATAGACTTTTAAAATGAATGTCCACCATACTGTTTTGTGTCTACAGAGATGCCTATAATTTGATAATTCATGGTTTGCTTCACAACCTAATACAATTATTGTATGGGTTTCCTTAGGCATGAAGATTCACATCAATGAAGATGATTGGTGGCAAGCTAAATATTTATGATTGTTAAGAACAGAACAAGTTAACTTGGCTCAACTAAACTAAACTTGCTTAAGGCTTGAGTAGCTTGAAGCTTTTTGTGTATCTTCTATAAATGTTTAGTAGGATTAAGAATTCGATAGACTC
>NW_018237396.1:0-368 GCF_001263595.1 Phalaenopsis equestris | reverse complement strand
ACAATCATTTTATAATTTTATTACAACCTAAGGCTCTGTTTCGCGTAGCTGCAACTCTTCAGCTTTTCAGCTGCAGCTGCGCTGCCCCAGGAAGCTACTGTGGGGAGGTTGATTGTCTGTTTTGTGCAGCTGTATGAAAACAACTTTTGGGCAGTTATTTCTAGAAAAATGACGATGCTGCCCCTGTTTGGTAAAATTGTTTAAAATAGAACTGTGAGAACGACATATTTGATACTTCTGAAGGAGAATTGCACTTCTAAATAGTTCAAAAACTCAGATGCCCGACTTACTTAAAAGGGAGTACTGAAAGTGATAAAAGAAAAGAAAAAAAACCACAATTCATGAAAACCATAGCCAAAATTTCGTAA
>NW_018237395.1:0-2463 GCF_001263595.1 Phalaenopsis equestris | reverse complement strand
CTATAACCTACAAATATATGAAAACAGAAGCACGTAACTTACTAGAATGTATATGTAGATTACAAAGAGGTTACAGGGGTTATAACGCGGTTATAACCTCTCAATACATTCGATGCAACCTACTCAAGTACGCAATGCTAGTATGTCTTACGTACGCAAATATTTTCCTGGTTAGACGTGTAACGAAATTGATTAACTTTGCTATGATGTGATATACGGGAAAGATCACGAGTTCGATGGGAATTTGCTGAATCTTATAATTATTTGTTTGGGGGCAGCTGTAGCTTATTGAATAATCTGCTGATAAACTGATTAAAAATAATCCCTTGATAAGCTAGGCGCGGTGGCTATTACAAATTTTTTTTGTTGAAAAAGTCAGACCATTGCCAATAAACTCCCACATGAAAACGTTGTTTTCTGCGTTTTGAAAACGCATAAGCTGCCAAAACGCAGTTGACCCATACAGGCCAGGTGCATTTTCAAAACGTCACCGTACCAAATAAACTATCCTAAACAAACATATAATCCAGTCATGCAATCTGACATATATATAAAAATGTGTAATTCTCTTTTTAAAAGTCAAAGTAATAACATTTGCATGTAATTGTGATGTGAAAGAATTAGTATATGTCAACATATAGGCAAGCATATTTACATGTAATTGTGATGTGAAAGAATTAAGTCGTACATGTCAACATATAGGCAAGCATTGGGTGGTATGTATGTAAATTGCCTCTAAAGCAATTTGTGGCATTTGCTTCACTGGACAATACTTGAATTCACCATTAAGCTACGAGTGATATATTTTTCGATTTAACTGTTATTAAAAAAAAAAGAAAATGAATCCAATTCATAATAATAAATAATTCAAAATTGTTGAATCCTCATTTCGTTCATGACTCACATCCCCAAAGAATAGATCATAAGAAAGATGAGAGAGAGAAGGAATAGTGCATCATAATAAACAATAATTTGTCTTATCTAGCCCCTTCATTAGTAAAATGATATATCTATTTATAAGGGATAGTATATTAATATGATGTTACATTTTTGCTCCTGCTTTAACTGGGGTCGTATATGGTATTTTAATGATATTTTACATAAAAGGAGTCTATCGCTAGGTTGCTTTTCGACTCGTTCGGCTGAGTTTGGTCGGTGTCGTTGTTCTGTTGATGTTGTCTAGCTTTGGGTGAACAAGACCGTTTCTATCGACAACTTAAGCAAGTCTGGTTGTCTGACGTGTTTAGAAACTATGCTTGTTTATCGTCTTTCTTGTTTTTTTTCTATGGTTTTATTATTGTTTTGGATTGTATTTTGGATAAATGCTGGTAATAGGAGTAAGGAGCAAGTCAAAATTCAAAACAAGGAAAAAAGAGCAGTGGTGTTCTGGAGCCAGAACCAGTCCCTTAAAGTGCACAAATAGGGAGCTTGGAAACTCAATGTTGTATTTGTAGCGCCGAGAAGCTGGATTTAGAGCGCCGGGGCACTGTCTTGTAGTGCCTAGGCGCCCGAATTGAGAAAGATTTCCCAAGAGCTTGAAAAGTCAAAGCTAGATTTGTGGCGCTGGGGCGCCAAAAGTGCAGCGCCTAGGAGTTGCAATACTAGCATCTAAGCATTGTAGAAGAACAAAAGCGCCCCAACACCATATATGGGCTCACCGGCGCCAGAACCCGAATGTTGACAGTTTGGGCAGTTCATTTTTTGGTTCAGTTGGAGGGGATATAAATTGGAAGAAAACGAAAAATGTTACGGCTTTTTCATATTTTTCTTCTTACATTTTGAAAATGGAATTGAAGGAGAATGCCAAAAATCTGCAAGGAGATTGAGTGCAATTGTGTTTGAGGGATTGAGAGAAACCTTTCTTACTGCTATTTAAGATTCATTGCACCATTCTGCTTAAGAAGGAGATAAAACGGTCAATTTATTTTCTCTGTGGATTTCTTTATAAAAGACATGGTGTATGTTTTATTTTCTTAATGCAATGATTGTGCTGATGTGTCTTATCATGAGTAGTGAGTGGTATATTGTGTTTCTTCCTTAAATTGGGAATGTGGTAGGATTAAATTGAGGATTCATTTATTTTCCATGAATGAAATTTCTAAAAGTATTGTGTTAACTTTTAAACTTAATTTACATTTTGCTTGGCCAGTGGAATAGTTATAATCTTTTGTGAACTATGAGATTAAAGAGGATACATTGCAGAACGAAAATTGTTAACCACATAATATTATTGGAATAGGGAAATTGCCCTTGAGTTTATGTAATCAATAGGGAGATGCTTTTGTTTGAGCGAATCATGGGCTTTAGGGAGTTAATTTAATAATAACTAATATTTCTTAGACTACCAGAAGAAGATGAGAAAGATTTTGCTCCCTATTGACACTAAGTTTTAATAATTTTCTCAGTTTATTCTTCACTAAACCAATTTAAGGGGGAACTTGATTTTCATAACTTTAGAATAGG
>NW_018237394.1:2069-2783 GCF_001263595.1 Phalaenopsis equestris | reverse complement strand
TCCTAGGAAGTTTTGGGGACTTTAAAAAGACCTACAGGTGGTTATTATGGATCAAAATCTCGCTAAAGTCGGTCAAAAGTCACAAAAACCGTCCAATCGCTCTCAGCGCCATCGGTGCTACCGACACTGAGATCCACCTTCTTGGGCACCTTCGGTGCCCATTCTGGCACCGTCGACACCAGTGGCTAAATTTTTTTATTTTCATTTTTCGTTCAATTAAATTCCAACTTTTCTTCAAATACTAATATTTGATTTAATTTATAATAAATGCAATTTTGTAAGATTATTATCTAATAATATATAAGACACTTAATAAACTAAATAGTAATACATAGGCATATAAGTATGTGCTACCTCCCAGAAAGCGTTTGGTTTAATGTCGTCAGCCCCACATACTATTTGTTTAGTTGGGTTGACTTAACATTAAAACTTCTTTAAATTGAGGTATGTGCTACTCATAATAATATTTCAAATGATGTTTATTAACTTTAAATATCTTTCCAGTATTAGGATCTTTAATTATAATAGTTTCATAATGATAGACTTTAATTACCTTAAATGGCCCTAACCATCTGGATTTCAGTTTTCCTGGAAATAATCTCAATCTTGTATTATATAATAGAACTTATTTTTCATGTTCAAATTTCTTCTTAATAATCTTCTGATCATGCCATATTTTCATTTTCACTTTATAGATTTTTGCATTATCATATG
>NW_018237394.1:0-735 GCF_001263595.1 Phalaenopsis equestris | reverse complement strand
GCACATTATTTCAAATGATTTTTTCTAGTCAGGTGGTACTATTATAGGTGCAGTGACTAACTTTTTCTTTAATAATTCAAATTCTTTTATGCATTCTTCATTATAATCAAATTTTGTATCTTTTTCTAAAAGTTGGCATAAAGGCTTAGTTATTTTTGAAAAAAATTTTATGTAGGGCCTGAAAAACTTGCATGTCCTAGAAAACTTCTCACCCCTTTAACATTAGTAGGTGATGGTAATTTTTCTATAACTTAGATTTTTGCAGGATCTACCTCTATGCCTTTTTCAAAAATTTTATGCCCAAGTACAATACCTCCTACAACCATAAATTGACATTTTTCCTAATTTAATACTAAATTGACTTTTTCACATAAGAACTGTTTCTAAATTATTAAGGAATAATTCAAATGAAGTTCCAAATACTGAAAAATCGTCCAGAAACACTTCCATTCCATGTTCTACAAAATTGCTAAAAATTGACATCATGCATCTTTGAAATGTTGCTAGTGCATTGCATAGTCAAAAAGGCATTCTACGAAAAGCAAATGTTCCACGTAGGCTTGTAAATGTTGTTTTCTATTGATCCTCTGGAGCAATTGGAATTTGGTGATAACCAGTATATCCATCTAAAAAGCAATAATACTTATTCTCAGCTAATCTATCTAACATTTGGTCTAGAAAGGTAAAGGAAAGTGATCCATTCTGGTGGTCATATTTAATTTTCTATAATCAATG
>NW_018237393.1:0-946 GCF_001263595.1 Phalaenopsis equestris | reverse complement strand
CTGCCACACCTCTTTTTTTAATGCAGCTTTGCTCAGATTGTCTGGAATCAGCTTCTGCAACATCTGAATATTGAGGTCATCCATCTTACTTGGGACAAAATTAATACTTGCTAACATAACTGGCATAAGCTTAACTATTTTCCTATACTTTTCATGGTAGCCTAGTTCCTATGAATGACTTAAAATAATGCCAAATTTGAAGACACCCTACCCACTACTGAAAAAGTTGTTAGAAATAGTGTAACATACATACACAAGATGATCAAGTATAAAATGTTCCTCAATATCTCCAGTTCCTATCCATCTAAAAATTTAAATCCTCTTCAAATCTAAAAGGTAATCGTGAAACCCCCTATTTGTCACACTGCTAAGATCAATATAGATGGTAGCTTCACTGAAATGGGAGCTGGTGTGGGTGCATTTTCAGAAACCACCTTGGCCAATGTCTGTTTTACTTCTATACTCTAGTTTTGGCTTCTTATGCTATAGAAACTAAGCTCATTGCTGTGTATTGGGTTTAAACCTTGTTATAAGGATTGGATGGAATCACATACGGGTGGAAGCGAATTCTATTGTGGTCAACAATCTGTTGGGCTCTGTAGAAGTGCCCACCTAGCACCATTCTTGTTGGATTCAACAAATCAGAGGGCTCACCTCCCAGCTCTATGTTAATTTTACTTTTATATACAAGGAAGGCAACAAACCTGCTAACTGGCTTGCCATAGATGGACTCAACTCTAATACCATATCTGTTGCAGCCTCCCCACCTCCTTCACTACTCTTTCTGCTGCATGGAGATTTACTTGAAATCCCACACTTAAGAATTGCTGACCACAATACTCTCAGGAGATAGTTTTTTTTTTCTGCTAAAGAGCTTTTTGGATCTAAGATGTAGGGAGTCAACATTAGCTTTTATATATATATATAAATATATATATATATATAT
>NW_018237392.1:0-5847 GCF_001263595.1 Phalaenopsis equestris | reverse complement strand
TTATTATAAAAATTTATCATATTTTAAATAATTAATTCATATAAATATTAAAATATCTTAGCAATTCAAATATGTAACCAAATATTAATATTTTCGAAAAAATTGAACATTTCGAACAAATCAAACAATTTGAATAATTTGAACAATTCGAATAATTCAAACAATTTGAACCATTTAGATAATTCGAACAATTCGAGCTTATTTTGAACAAATTGAATTGAACACGAATAACACCTTTAACGAACAATTTCGAATACCATTAATTTCAAACAAACCAAACACGAACACGAGCTCTGTGTTGGATTAATTTTGGGACTACAATGTAATTAATAAACGTGTTGGGTTATCATTTAATAAATCAAAATTATTGTGGTCTAATTTAGAATTAAGTTTATGACTTTGGGCACATTTATCATGATATTATAATGTGAATACCATAAGTGCAAATTCTAATTTGATGAGGGGCAGAATTAGAATTAAGCAAAACTTTTTTGTAACCGTCTGTTAGTTACTTCAAAGGGTAATAGTCTCCCGATTTGCAGAGAGACACATCCTTTTTCTTGCATAACACATCAACAAAAAACTACAGAAACTCTAGAAAATCTACAGATTGGAATATCATACCTTGTGCAATCGATCTAATGGACTCTGGTATGCTTCCACTAATATATGGTTTATTTCTCTGGAAATTGAATGTGATTTTTTTTTTTTTTAGTTCTAACACTCTGTTCATTCGTGTTCTGTTCGTTTACACCCCTAGCTGGAACTCAATTTTGGCAGACATTTACTATTGGATTATTGTTAGCCTAATTTGCTGAAATGGACACATTACCATTGATCAATGTCCAATTCTAATGAAAATTCACATAAAATTTTCAATTTTATTGTGATAAATATTAAGATAATGTTTCCTTCCCATCTTGAATCAACCCAAATTTAAAATCACTTACTCCCCAAATGAAATAGCTACAATCCACTTTTGGGTGATTTAAGTATTTAAGCCCATGTTAAGCTTAATTTCCCCCAGCCAAACAACCCACCTTAAAAGCTTGTGTGGACTGTTTTGAGATGATTGCAATAATCCACATTTATCCCACCAGAGCAAACAGTAATATGTGGGTTAACTTAAAATAATTATCCTGATTTGTTTTGAATAAAAATTGACAATTAAATTCTAAGATCATTCTGTATTCAAGTTCAAATGGCAAAAACTATAAAAGCATTGCAAAATAGGCTTTGTTCTACAAATTTGGATAGCAGAAAACTATGAATAAATGCCATCATTGCGCTCGTAGAAACAGACATATTTTTCACAAATGTAACTCGAATCATCCCCACTCAAAATTAAGACAAATTTGCGTGCTAAAAAAATAATAAAAACTGAAAGCAGTAATTAGCAGTAATTAACAAAGCAGCATAAAAACTATCTTAATTAAGACTCTAATTTCAACGCGCGTTGCAAGCAATCTTGTTGTGTTATACTGCACAAGCATGTGCATCATATGCATCCCCCCTTGATATTAGGGCGACTCTCCAAAGCAGCAGGGGTCCAGGAGTTAATAAAATCTATGCTTTTGGGCGCATTCCATCCAAATGCTTTGCACCGGTTCTCTGAACAATCCGTATTCTGTGCTACAATCTGGCGGAAGTTCTTAGTCTAAGAAAAATATTCAGATAAGGCAAACAATTATCTCAATCTCCTTGTCGTATGCAGAAAATTTTTATATAATTTTAATGAAAAATAATAGATTTTATAAGGAGAATAAAATGAATAATTTATCTTATTGAACGTCGTAAATGAAATTTTTTGAAATGCTTGTCAATATTAGACAACATTATATTCAATTTTCTCTTACAAACAAAGAGTATCAGCATATCAGCTAGATTATAGTTGAGTTTGTAATTCACCTAGTATTATATATTACAGACAAATATCAGTTAGCTCATATTTTTAGGATCATTATGTGAAGTAATTTTTTTTATTATTATTAAGAAAATTACATCATTTATGTGTAAACAAATGTCACCTCATCGAGTCCATGTTTTAGAACATTATAGGTTTTCAAGGTGAAACGCGGAGTACCCTAGCCAAGCTGCCCTACTGAGTTGATGTATTGACAAGTCCGAGTAATCAAACGTCAACTGTAGAGTATGATTTCAAGAAAGAAGGTCAGATAGCAAGAAAGAAATGAAACCGCTTCTACTGGCTAAATCAAAGAGTTATGCTCAATAGCGCTTCTAAGGGTTTGAAACTCAGTTGAGAACGCTCAATCACTTCCCAAAGGAACTAAGTTCGCATCAATTATCTAAATGATACACTCAATCAAAAAGGACATTGCTTCGTCGGCAAATTGACCAATGTTGAACTGCCTTGAAAGCAGAGTAGGTTGACAAGAATGTGACCCGATGAGTGTTTTGGGGTGCAGCAACTAATATACAACATTGCTAGGGATTATATATATTAAAAAATGTTAAGACCATGGACGTCAGATCCCATTTAATCTATGAATCCATATAATCCAGGAGAGACCTTATGAAAGCTCTGGAAGGGAGCTGGAGAATTTTTAGAGAGTCTCCCTTCTCCAAATTTGGTCCGAAGAAAAGATGGGAAAATATTGTGAGGGAGAGAAAATGATTTTCACAGAGAGAGAGAGAGAGTCTGAGAGAGCCCACTGCTTCTCCCACTTTAACTTCTATTTATACACCATAGAGCATATGCGCTTGCATAAGGTATATGTAGTAAATTAAAAAAACTACTTTATATGTTGTATTGTACGAAGACTAAGCAGACTCGTCATTGATAAAATCCTTGGCATGGATGTCAAGCGACCAATAAAAGGATATATACATGATGATGGAATAGAGTTCTCTTTGTTTGTCTCAAGGAACCTTTCATCAAGCTCGGTGATGTATTCAGGTAGCTATTGATAAGCTCGATAAGAGGATTATATTGGTATAGGCAAGCTAAGTAAAAGAACTCAGAAAAGGAGAGAGAGTGTGGTAGGAGATGCTCTCCTGACAGCCTAAGATTGGTGAGCCTAGTGGGAGGAATTCAAATGATTGTTGACAAGCTTCTGAGGAACTCATAAGGTCCTAGATGGCAAAATGCTCAAAAGCTTGTCACCTCTAAAAGTATGGCTAATGAGTATAATTGGTCTGATCATAACCACAACATTAAGTGCATGGTCAGTCAGTTCGATCTATTGGGCTCTTATTGCTCATTTAGAATTTTGGCTTTCATGTTGTTTAAGAAAATTTATTTTTATATGTACATTTTGTTTCCCAATTCTCTTAGCTTCGACATGATACTTGAAAAAAAATGAGAGAATATGAGAATAAGATTTCCCTTTGCATGACTAGAGACATGAGAAGGTCACAGTAAGCGTTCTGCCTCTTTGGGGTTTGTCCAAGAACATATGTGTTCATAATCAACTGAAATATTTTGAGACAGTAAAAAGTTAGCTTTACTGGCAATATTCTGAGGAGTAGTCACAAGAGTTTACTATTGAGCTCACAGTTTCCTTCCTTTGGGGATCAAAAGCTAAGCCAATATTAAGTAGTCGCGAGTAATCTAGAGTAACTATAAACAATATATCATTCAATAGATGATAAAGAGCCTTATTGGCCACATTTTTTGGTCACTCCTTTTCCTGGCATTTATTTTAACTAAAACTCACTTGAACAAAATCTTGAGCTAAACTCTAAATCTGATATTTAACTTAAAAAAAAATTGAAATTAACCAAAACAAACTCTAAGTGTAACTAGATTTCAAACAAACCACAAAGTTGACCTAAAATCTATCTTTATCCGCAAAATCCTAAAATTATTGTTTTCTCTCTCGGAATCACTGTATGAATCAAAACTCCATTCCAAAAGTTTCATGATATTTATTGTCAAGTGTATTTACCATGTAAATGGTTTTGACAATAGTTTGAAAAATTTTGTTAAGTAAAATTCTTCAATCTAACTTTCCATGCATGAATAGTGTATTCTCATTAATCCTAAAATTATTATTTTCTCCAAAAGTCAATCCGATAATCTAAATTGGTTTTTATAAGTTGTATAATTTTATAATCATACCACAAATGAGCAGCATGCAAACTAGTTTGGTAGTCACCGAACACTGTTTTTTAAGCCCAATTGTGCTTTTTTAAGGTTTTCATGCATACAAAATGGTTCAACTTAAAATTTTCATATCAATTTGATATTCTTAAAGCAAACTTTTTCATTAAATCTATGTTATTGAAAGCTTTTAAATAAGTCCCTTCATACCAAAATTTGACTTCATTTAGAGACCCCTTGAGGTGAGGATAATTTGGAGAGAGAAAATGATAATTTCAAAAGAAAAAAGATAAATTGCCCATAAGTGAGCCAAAAAATTTGAGAAATATGCAATTTGATCCATTAAAAATAAATAAAAATTATAACATAAAATCCATGAATTTTTTTTCTCCTCGGGTTTGAGCCCACTTCAACTTAAATATCTTGACATTTAGCTTGTTTTGATCAAAATAACTTGCACCGAAAAATTCCTTAAACTTTTTATTGCCCAATGAGCCTAAGTAAAAATTTTGACCATAAATACATTGTAACCACTTTGTAACCACCCTTACACTTCAATTGGTTATCACTTGAGATAGACAACTCTTTTTTTCAGAAGGATTAGACCATTGAATTACTTGTGTTCTCCTCTTTAAAACGAGTTCCCTTTGTATTTTTCCATTGCTACCCAAAACTTGTAAATTGCTAAAATATCATTCCCTCTTCCTAAAATTACCTTTATCCTATTCAATTTAACCATCTATTGTTATCATTTAATCACTCCATCTGTTCCTTCACCCCTACACCTCATTACTCCAGCACATTAATCATACCCTTTTTGCTCTTCCTCATAAAAAATAACCCCTACTTCTTTTAACCCTCCCACTCAGCTCAAAATCGAGCCAAACACAAAATCCATGAATTTTTTTTCTCCTCGGGTTTGAGCCCACTTCAACTTAAATATCTTGACATTTAGCTTGTTTTGATCAAAATAACTTGCACCGAAAAATTCCTTAAACTTTTTATTGCCCAATGAGCCTAAGTAAAAATTTTGACCATAAATACATTGTAACCACTTTGTAACCACCCTTACACTTCAATTGGTTATCACTTGAGCTAGACAACTCTTTTTTTCAAAAGGATTGGACCATTGAATTACTTGTGTTCTCCTCTTTAAAACGAGTTCCCTTTGTATTTTTCCATTGCTACCTAAAACTAATAAATTGCTAAAATACCATTCCCTCTTCCTAAAATTACCTTTGTCCTCTTCAATTTAACCATCCATTGTTATCATTTAATCGCCTTCTCCTCTCCTCTCACTCCAGTAAGAAATCATTCTCCCTTTCACTCCCTCCCCTTCTCTCAAACCGAGCCTCTCTTCTCATCTTCTTTATCATGCCTTCCTCTATACTCCAAAACCAAGAATACTAGGGATATTAAGGCAAGACGATCAAACCAAGGATATCAAAGCAATGAAGAAAGAAAGTAAACTAGTAATCTCATCCACAAATCTCCTAATGTGAAGAAAGTATAACTCTCCCTCTTTCAATTTCATTTGTTTTTTTTCTTATTTTTCATATTATTTTCATTAAATCTACAAGATGTAGAACATAATTCTATTTGTTTTTTATGTTATTTTTCTTCTCCTTCTATATTGTCATGGTAGATTTTGTCTTCACATATCCTCCCTCCAAATTAAACTATAAAACCATTTCTTCCCAATTGTCTCATAAGTTTGCAACCCTAGCTACCATTTCTTCTAATTTTTCATTTTGCTAGAACCCTATCCTTCCTTTTATTCATTT
>NW_018237391.1:0-391 GCF_001263595.1 Phalaenopsis equestris | reverse complement strand
CATGTTATTCTTGTGTCATTGTGGTGTTATTTAGGCGTAATTGTAATTTTTACTCTTGTTTGTTGTGGTGTTATTCTAGTGTTGTTGGAGTTGAAGTTTTTCTGTTTTATTGGTGTGGGAAACTTGTGTTATTGCGGTGGGATTGCAGTATTATTATGTTTTTGTCATTATATTTTGGTGTTATTTAGGCGTAATTCCGGTGTTATTCTTTTATTTTTTTGGTGTTTTTGCATTGCTATTCTGATGTTATTAGAGATGCAATGTCTAAGTTCTAACGAGGTAGGAATTTGGTGTTATCATGGTGAGATTGTGGTGTTATTCTGGTGCTATTGTGATGTTATTGTGGTATTATTATAGTGTTATTTCGTGTTATTCTCGTGTTATTCTTGAA
>NW_018237390.1:4757-5511 GCF_001263595.1 Phalaenopsis equestris | reverse complement strand
GTCGGGCTGATGACGTTAAATCAAGCGCTTTATGGCAGGCAACCCTTAATTATCTTTATTTTTTATTGCAATTATAGTAGTTTTTATTTGAAATTATTGTTAATTTGTGGTAGTTTTGGGCTCTACTACTCTTATTTACCCTTGAATCATCATAAAAAATGGATCCATAGAGAAAAATTGGAACGCATTCAAACCAGAGCGAGTTGTTCAATTTTTGCTTTAGGCGTCGACGGTACCGATGGCTAGTTTTTCCCGAGAGTCCATGCAAACAAATACTAAAGGCTCGCCAAGCCTCGCCCCCGCCTCCCTCGACGCCGCCGATGGCGAGACCGATGGGATGACGGTTTCTGGAGTTTGAATGACAATTTTTGGCAATTTTTTGGTGGGAGTTACCCCTTTTAAACACTCAAATTCAATTCAAAAGTTCATATTTCCCCCAAAAATGAAGTGAAACTCCATCAAATTCATTATTATGGCATCCAATTCCCCAGAAAATCCCAAAATGTGAGTGTTCAACCGAAGAAAGTTCATTAGTGCGGAAGCGCAGCAGTGAATCTTCAACAAGGTACTGATAAAGAAAAGATTAATCATGGAATGAGGATTCATAAATCGAGGATTGAATAACCCCTCGACAGAAATTGAAGAGACGATAGGGCGGCAAATATGGGAAGTACTGTGCTATACTACCGCCACCGTGGTTGTTCCTGTGGTAAAGGAATTTTATGCAAATTTGCACGGAATCAACCAGGGAGTC
>NW_018237390.1:654-896 GCF_001263595.1 Phalaenopsis equestris | reverse complement strand
ATTTTTATTTGATTTTTTAAAATTATTTTGGTGAAAATTCTATTTTTAAGCCTTAAAAATCATTTTTAAGGTTTAAAAATAGGTATCTTTATTTTTAAACCTTGGAAAAATATTCCAATGATTCCTAAGTGTTTAGGAAATAATTTTGGAACCTTTACATTAGTTTAGTATTTTATGATTTTTTATTATTTTTAATTATTAAAAATAATTAAAAATAACCTAAAAATCAAGTTTTTTATTTT
>NW_018237390.1:0-544 GCF_001263595.1 Phalaenopsis equestris | reverse complement strand
TTTCAAATTTGAGGGTTACTTTTAAAAATCAATTAAAAATATTAAATGATCTCCAAATGACTTGAAATTTTTATGGTGAGTTCTCTGACTCATAAGCCACAATGGAGAATAAAAATCAAGTAGGAGAATAAAAATCAAGTGATTTTAGCCTTTGTGTGCTCTAAATTAAATGTTTTAAGTAAATTTGGGTTTGCTTAAAACGCAAATTAGGGTTTGCTTAAAATAGGGATATTTTGATTCACAAAAATCATGAAATTATTTCTTAAGACTACTCTGGCCATAGGAAACTTACATGAATTTTTGTTAAATTTTCTAAGCCATATACAATTTTCTATAATTAGTTGAATAGAAAATGCATAAAAACTTAGAAAATTAAGATCTTTGTCTAGAAATCTCCTATATCTTTGGAAAAATGCTTAAATTGTTCACCTAGGCAGAGTCTACAACATATAAAAATTTAGAATCATGGTGATAATTCAATATGAATGGAGAATTAAAAAATCTCTAATTTTAATTCATTTTTTAAAAATAATTTATGCATCAA
>NW_018237389.1:0-415 GCF_001263595.1 Phalaenopsis equestris | reverse complement strand
CAATCTGCATCTGTAAATGCTTCTACCTGTAAGTGTTTATTTTTCTTGAGCAGTAGTCCTCTTATGGGAGCTCCTTTCAAATACCTAAGGATCCGATGGACAACCTCCAAGTGATGAGTATTTGGAGACTGCATAAACTGACTTACCATGCTAACAACAAAGAATATATCAGGACGAGTGTGTGACAAGTAGATTAGTCTTTCCACAAGTCTTTGATATTCTTTTTTATTGACACCATCTATTTTATTTGTCACTTATAACCTTTTATTTGGTTCAATCGGAGTTTCAGTTGTTTTGCACCCAAACATTCTGGTTTCACTGAGTAAGTTGAGTACATAATTTTGGTTATTAATAAAGATCCCTCCTTAGATCTGGCAAACTCAACACCAAGAAAGTACTTTACATCTCCCAGACT
>NW_018237388.1:0-640 GCF_001263595.1 Phalaenopsis equestris | reverse complement strand
TTGTTGTTGTTGTTGTTGTAGTTATTATTATTGTTATTGTTGTTGTTGTCATTGTTGTTGTTGTCGTTGTTTATGTTATTGTTGGTGTTGTTGGTGTTAGTATTGTTTGGTAATGATGTCGTGGTGGTGGTTGTTGGTGGTGGTGGTGGTGGTGGTGGTGGTGGTGATGGTGATTGTATTGTTGTTGTTGTTGTTGTTATTGTTACTGCTGTTGCTTTTGTTGTTGTTGTTATTGTTACTGCTGTTGCTTTTGTTGTTATTGTGTTGTTCTTGTTGTTGTTGGTTTTGTTGTTGTCGTTGTTGCTGTTGTTGGTAGTGTTGTTGTTGTTGTTGTTGTTGTTGTTGTTGTTGTTGATGTTGCTGCTGCTATTGTTACTATTATATGATTTTTTTGATGTTTTTGATGATGTTTAGAACAATGATAAACCCAAATATTAGTTGGATTTAGCTTTTTAGTTTCAATCCAAATTTGGTCTAAATCATCAGCTTGTTGTTATTATTGTTATTGGTGATGTTGTTGTTGTTGCTGTTGTTGTTGATGTTATTGTTGTCGTTGTCGTCGTCGTTGTTGTTGTTCTTGTTATTATTGTGTTGTTGTTATTGTTGTTGTTGTTGTTCTTGCTGCTGTTGTTGTCAGTGT
>NW_018237387.1:0-208 GCF_001263595.1 Phalaenopsis equestris | reverse complement strand
TTCCCTCTTTTTAGAGAGAGAGAGGGATTCAAATCTTTTTTTTCACAGTTTTCTTTTTTTTTAACCGTTTTTTTTTGGGAGAGAGAGAATAGAGGAGAGAGGAGGGAGGAGAGAGGGAGGAAGTTACGTTTTTTTTTTAAAAAAAAAAAGGAAAAACTTTTTTTAATTATAATAGTAATAATAATAATAATAATAATATTATTATTAT
>NW_018237386.1:0-806 GCF_001263595.1 Phalaenopsis equestris | reverse complement strand
ATAGATATTATGGAATGTGGAGTATCTGTCATAAAAATCATGGAATGTCAGTTATGAATATCATGAAATATTTGTCTGTTATGAATACCATCATGGGATGTATGTCTGTCATAGATATCATGGGATGTATGTCTGTTATGAATATCATGGAATGTGGAGTATCTGTTATAAATGTCATGGAATGTCTATCTATCATAGATATTATGGAATATCTATTATGAATATCAGGGAATGTCTATTATGAATACAGGGAATGTCTGTCTGTCATGAATATTACATGATGTCTGTCTATCATGGATATTATGGGATGTCTGTCATAGATGTCGTGGAATTTCTATCATGGATGTCATGGAATTTCTATCATGGATGTCATGGAATGTCTATCATGTCTGTTGTAAATGTCATAGAATGTCTATGTATGTCATAAATGTCATAGAATGTTCATTGTGAATATCATGGAATGGTTACTGTAGCAGTCATAGAATGTCTTTCGTGTCTGTTATGTAAATATCATGGAATTTGCATTGTGAATATTATGAAATGTCGGTCGTGAATGTCATGAAATATCTGTAGTGAATGCTACGAAATGTCTGAACATCATGATATGTTTGTTGTGATTGTCATGGTATGTCTGTTGTCATTGTAATGGTATGTCATTGTCATGGTATGTATGTTTCGATTGTCATGGTATGTCTGTTGTCATTTTCTGTTGTGATTATCTTGATATGTTTGTGATAAAATGTCTGTTACAAATGTCGTAGAATGTCTATTTGGTATGTCTGTCACAAATGTCATGGATAACTCTT
>NW_018237385.1:0-784 GCF_001263595.1 Phalaenopsis equestris | reverse complement strand
TAATATGTGCAAACTTTGGTTCAAATTTAGGTTCGGAGATTCTCTTTAGGCTCAATACACCCTTCTAATGCTGCATGGAAAATTGGGGACTCCAAAATTTGGAAGGCTATCGTTCTAGCTCATGATGTAGCTTCTCAATTCATTTCTTAGGATTTGGGAGAGGGTAATATATCTTCTTGGAATGATCACTGGAGCACTTCTATCCTTGCTAACACATCTCACTCATCCAATGATACTCAATTTTTAGTCTCTGACTTTTGGTCTAATGACAGTTGGAATTTACCTATGCTTCTTTTTTTGGTTGGTGAAGAGGCTCACTCTATTGCTAAGATCCCTATTAATGCACAAAAGAAAGATTGCCCCTAAGGAAGTTTTACTAAAAAACATATATCACTAAAATGATCTACTCTCATATTTATACTTTTCCTAACTGAAGGAGGAGTTCCTACATCTGGCATAATATATCTCCCCCTCAATCTCTTTATTTATTTGGAGATTGTTACAAAATATTTTTCTTCTGAATGACATTTTGAAGATGAAAGGGCTAAGGATAGCTTCCCATTGTTATATTTGTAAGCTTGAGGTTTAATCTCTTCACCATTTTTTCTTTACTTGCTCTTTTGCTAGATTGGTTTGGGAGATGTTTGGAAATTACTTTGGCATTACTTGGCCCAATATTTTGAGCCTAGAAATTTCTTTACTTATATGGAAGGAAACTGGTATCTTTCACAAAAATTTGCTTTATTTCCCCCTTATTGTCTTATGGTTTATATCAGTGGCTAGA
>NW_018237384.1:2272-2971 GCF_001263595.1 Phalaenopsis equestris | reverse complement strand
TCGAATTTTGCACCAGAAAAAGTCATCTGAAAATTATTCCTGCAACAATTTTTTTTTTTTTGCAAAAAAATTCCTCTGCAAAAATCATTGCTCAAACACCCTTTTTTTTTGAAAATAAAAAAAGTTAAAATAATAATAAAAGAAAAATTTCTCTCCACCTCCAAGAAAAGAAATAAATATTTCTTTTATTTCCTCTCTTTATTCAACAAAGAAAATCCTTAATTAAATTTACTTAATTTAATTAAATCAACTTAATAAAAATTTTCCTTTCATTAAGTGAGTTTAAGAAAGAACTTTCCTGCAGGTTTTCTCCAAATAAGCCTCCCTCCATCAAGTGAATATTCTCCTATTGGAAATATTCCCGGATTCCTTTCCAACAGCAAACGAAAAAGGAAATTCCCTCTCCTCTCCAGCTTTCACAGATCTCCTTCCTCTAAAATCGGAACCCAGCAGGAAAGAGAAATTTTTGATTCTCTTCCAATTTCAAATTTTCCTTCGCTTCCTGGATTTCCTTCCGATTTCTTCTCTTTGCAACTAGTCGAGCCTTGAACTTTTCCCCTTCTTTCTCTGATACCACTTGTTGAGAAAATTAGGGCGAAGAAAAACAGTAATCGACACAAATCCAGAAGAACACAGAGATTTAACGAGGTTCGGCAAAGATGCCTACGTCCTCGGGAGCAGAGCGGCGAGTTCCTTTCA
>NW_018237384.1:0-2105 GCF_001263595.1 Phalaenopsis equestris | reverse complement strand
ACCCACGTAACTTCCCAATTTGGACAGATTCTTCCGCTCCGCTCCGCTCCGCTCCGCTTCGATCCAGCGTCTGTCCCGATATGGTATATGAGCCATACCATAACACTATGGATGCTCATACTGAACATTTCCGGGAGGATGTACCTTGGTGTAAGCTTTTCACTAATGATATCCTTATTGTGGATAAGAATAGAGAAAGAGATCAGGAAAAATTGAATTATGGAGGTTTATATTGGAGCCTAAAGTCCTTTGTTTGAGTAGAACTAAAACTGAATACATTGAATGTAATTTTAGTAGTAGTAACACTAGTGATAAAATTGCAACTATGAGTGATTAAACCATTAAAAGTGTGAACGCTTTAGATATCTCAGGTCTATTGTTCAAAGTGATGGTGATATAACTAGAGATGTTATTAGTAGAATTCAAGTTAGTTGGTTGAAGTGGAGGAATGCTTTGACTCTATTATGTGATAGGAAAGTACCAGTTAGAATGAAATGAAAACTTTATAAAATGGTGGTGAGACTTGCAATGCTATATGACGCAGAACGTTAGCTTTTAAAAGAGAAGCATAAAACTAAGTTAAGTGTTGTTGTGATAAGAATGCTTTGGTGGATGAGTGGCTTTACACACAAAGAAAAAAAGCGAAATAAAATATATCCATGATAGAGTTGGTGTAGCTCAAGTGGTGGACATAATTAGAGAGTCCTCTTAGATGGTTTGCTTTATATTTAACTTATGTTAAAAAAGGCGGAGACAAACCTAGAAAGACTTGGTCATATTGTATAAAAATTGTTTTTAATTTATTATAATTAAATAAAAATATGACACTTAATAGGATGCTATGGAGAAAAAGTATTCTTGTAGCCGACCCTACTTAGTGGGATAAGGGCTTGTTATTGTAGTTTTTGCTGTACAATTTTACTTTCTCCATCATTGTTACTTCCTTTTTATTCATGATTTATTCACTAAATAGAGTTAGATATTACTGTCTATGAAACTCAATTGAAAAAAGAAAATAGTTAATTCATGATTTCAGAAAATGTGATAATCTTTTCTTAGTATTTCTATCGTATGAGATAAATTAGGTCATTTTGATGGAGCTTTAAATAGACCTAAATATATTAGCAAAGAGAATATTTTGAAATTTCTTAGAACATATATTCAAGCTAGTTTAAAACCATGGTCGTGCGGGAATTGAGCACGTTCTAACACATGTTCGAACCTTGTTGAAACTATATTTGATCATGGTATAGAAAATATTCAAACACCCATATGAACAACAATGAAGTCATATGTTAAACATCTATTTTTTATAAATGAATCAAGTACCATAATTCTTATATTTTATTAAGAATAATGAAAAGAAGAGAATCAATTCCATTACATTTTTTCTATAAAATAGTGTTAATGATTAGTTGTGTAAGGAAATATCTCCATTGAAAGATTTTCTGATTTTTAATAAGAGATGAAGATTGAGAAGAACTGCTTTAATTTGAAACTATGTTGAACCACTACTTCAGTGGAGTACAATCCACAATTTTAATTCCTTCAAATGATCTACTAATAAATTATGATCTTATTTCTTTTTATTAAATAAGGTATTCATATCCATCAAAAGTAATGTCTTGTATATGTATTTAAAACTCCCAAAAGATTTTAATTGCACTTTTTTGTTCAAATGAGAATGATAAAAGAATAGTT
Source organism: Phalaenopsis equestris (assembly GCF_001263595.1). Lineage (NCBI taxonomy): Eukaryota > Viridiplantae > Streptophyta > Magnoliopsida > Asparagales > Orchidaceae > Phalaenopsis > Phalaenopsis equestris. The sequence continues at coordinate 404 of NW_018237384.1, read as the reverse complement.
ATTCCATCATTTTTTGCAAGTGTAGGTGATAATTTAAACACAATACATATAATAGATGAGTTATGCTATGGACATTCCAATTATAGATGTTATATAATGAATCTATGAATAATTCAATATTATAATGCCAATTAGAGATAAAAATACCATTTTGTGATAAACCTAACATTAGTAAACGACCAAGGTATTCTTATTGTTTTAAATACCTTAGAGCTAAAAGCAACAAATTAATTATGAAGAAAATATGGATAACTCACTCCTATCTTACATGAACTTGCCTAATAAAGAGGTATGATTCCATGTCTTACATAAAGTTAATGATTATTGTATGATTATAATACATACTAAAAAGTAAGTTTTGTCTTGGTAATTTTGCTAGCGGTCTATTATACCAGTACTCTTGA
>NW_018237383.1:0-354 GCF_001263595.1 Phalaenopsis equestris | reverse complement strand
GATATGTTGTTGTAGATCCTCTTGCTGATGAAGATCATTGTGCTGCCACAATGCTAGCTCCAAGCTCCTTGTCGTGATGAGTTTAAGTTTTCTAATGTGTTAGATTATGATGTCAAACCAAATTTTCCTATGTTTATGGTTCTTTAAACATTGTGGGGCATATTAAACTTGAGTAGAGCGACACGGTTAGTATCCTACGGTTCCCTCGTTTAGGTACCACTATTTTCTTTCGGATTCACTTAGTCCAAATGAATTTACCAAACTCAGCTCAATGAGCACCATACTTTCATTTAGACCATGAAACATCTCGTTAGCAACACTAGGTTACCTCCTCCAAGGGATTCCCGATCATCC
>NW_018237382.1:0-821 GCF_001263595.1 Phalaenopsis equestris | reverse complement strand
AGCCCTAACTCGTCTTAGGATTCCGAAGTTGTCATCTGCCATGACCTAAATCCCCACATCTTCCAGGCTATTTGTATGATCATTTCATACGACTGTAAGCCCTAACTAATAAAATTGGCTGGATGAAACATTTAAATATTTCACCTCAAAACTGAAGCCAAACATTAGGATAGCTTGGGAAGTCGCCGAGCTTCTCCTCTGGATCCATGACATCCCCTAGTTCTTCTTCCTTTGGATTCTACAATAAAATGTTCTAAATTTGAACCAATCCCCTTGCACACCTCTATGTCCAATTTTGTTGAAGAGTCCTACCCTTTGAAATTCCTTAAAGATAATATTTCTTGATTTTTATCGAGAGTTTTCTTAGGTGGCTTTGGTCATTTAAGATGTAATTAACTATAGGGGCTTGCCCTTATAGGAAGCATGTTAAAACCCAACTTAATATAAACTCTATTTAATCCTTTATATTAAATAGGGGAACTTGTCGGCAAATACAAAGGTTTCACAGACTAAATGGATGTCATACTTTCCTTAGTTAATTTGATCTCAAGTATTGTGTTTAACCTTTGGGATAGATACAGGATTTGAGGTACAGTGCTCTTTCAGTTTAAACTATGAAAAATAAAAAATACTATGAAAAATATGGGGTCATTTTGATTTCATACTTCAACATCCTTCCGAAGCGGGCGACGAGATTTTGATTCCGGCGACCGACAGCTTCTTACGAGCAAACCCACAAACCATGCCCAAAATAATGTCGACAATTTGTCAATCATGGATTTAGTAATCTGTCGGCGTTATTTCGGGGATGGTTTGTTTGT
>NW_018237381.1:0-1161 GCF_001263595.1 Phalaenopsis equestris | reverse complement strand
AAACATTTTTAAATCACTTAAAAACTTATGTTTGTAGGAAATAAAATTTTTATTAAAAAAGAAGTAAAATAAATTTTATTTGTCCTAAATTAACTATAGTTTTAAAATTATTTAACATGACATGGGATATTACAATTTAACTTTAAATGACTATACTTATGCTTATGAATATTACAGTAAATTTATGTAAAAGTTTTTAATAATGAATGCCAATTTTTTAAGTTAAAATTATTTGGTATGAAAAGATAAGACTGTGTTTTTCTATTTAAAGTAAAGGAAATTGTATTTTTTAAGTATTAAGAATTTTAGAGTTTTATGTAACAAGAAAAGAATGAAACTTTATGAAAAATCGTAAACTATTATGGATTTTTAATCTATTATGGATTTTTAAAGTGAAGAAAGGTAAGGAGTTTTCACTTTAAGAAGGAGATAGTGAAGTTCAAATTTATTAAAGGCTATCCAGATATAGTTGAAAAAGAAAAAGAAAAGAAAGGATTGAAAATATCCTAAAAGAAAAAGAAAAAAAAAAGAAAAAGGGAAAAGAAAAAGAAAAGAAAAGAAAATGACTGAGGAGATGCCTAATAAAAAATTGGCATCGCTTGAATCAACTCAAGGAAAAGGCTTTATTATATTTTTTAAACTTGTATTGAAGTATTAGTAGCTTTACTAATAAAGCTTTCTTGAAGTTCTTTTTCATATGAATGTTATAAGTATCTTTAATATGTCAATTTGCATTTTTTTGTGAAATGAATAGAAATTCAGAAATCTTAAAATTGATTAATAAGTACTCTTAAAATTAGACTTTGAATCTAAGTTATTAAAGATTTTTCTTAATCATTATTATTTTATTTATTAAACTAAGTATAGGAGTTATAAGCTTATCTAGTAAAAGTGTCACTTGAGGAAAAGTAACATTTAAGTTTGGGGGATTTCGATACACCAAAATAATATGTTGTTTTGAGTATATATTTTATGATTATTTCTTGGTAATATTACACTTTAAAGAAGGGTATTTTCATGTTTTTGTTAAAGGTATATCAATTTTAGGCATTTGGATCAAAAGTAGCAAAAAAAGATGAAATTTGGAGCCAAAACATTGAATTTGGGGAATTTTGGCTCCAATGGTGCCAAATTGGCGCCAGAAGCGCCATTTTACAAAGA
>NW_018237380.1:0-634 GCF_001263595.1 Phalaenopsis equestris | reverse complement strand
TTCCAAATAAGCATGTCGACGGTGCCCTCAACCCCGCCAACGGCGAGCTCACAAAAAACACCTTTAAACCTTGATTTTGACCAGTCAACCGCCACTATTCATCATCTCCTTCCTCCTAAAAACGTCATTTTCAACCTAGGGCTTGAAAGATCTTGGATTAGGAGGAAATTTCAAGGCTTTTTGACACTGGATTTGATCATATTTAGGTAAGAGCTTCAATTTAAGCTAAAAATATTTGATTTCCACCATGAATTTCTCCCACATTTAGGAAATCCGAAAAATTTGGGAATGTAAAGAAAATTTAGGAAGAAATTCATGGATCTTAATGTTGAACTCTTAGAATTACTATTGGAAGCCATGATTTACTTATTTGAAGTAATTTTTAGAATTTTTCTATAATTTGATTAGATTGAAATGGCTCCACGATAAAAGAGAAGAGATGAGTTCAACGAGTCTCGCTTCGTCAATGCGATGGCTCAGACAAACTTTACTTTTGTACTTAAAGGAAGGAAGTGCATACAAGATCGAGTTTTTGAAAGTCCAGGAGCAGAAATCAAACGAGTTATTGTTGAGCGGAGGTGGGAAAACTTATGTACACTACCAATAAAGCTGATGCAAATGTTGTGAAGGAATT
>NW_018237379.1:0-1275 GCF_001263595.1 Phalaenopsis equestris | reverse complement strand
AGCGAAAAGGACCAAAATGTGAAGAATTGAAGTAGGGCGCTGATGGCGCCATTGACCCCGCCCCCCTTGCCCCCCGCCGACGGTGATATTTCCCTGAGACTCCAGAATTAATTCATTAAGAATGCCCGCCGACGGCGTCCTCGAGGTCGCCGAGGCAAGCTCGGTTGTTATGTATAACTAGGCTTTGGATGAGGACAAATTTTTTAGGGATGCTTAGGCAACTCTTCATTACCTGTTATTATATCTTTAGAATTAAATGATTTGCAAGAGCAAAGACTATTAGAAACATTGAAAAGATATAATAAAGCTTTTAGTTGGACCTTAGCTGATATTAAGGAAATCAGTCCTTCGATTTGTATGCATAGAATTACATTAGATGAACAATATAAACCAAGAGTTGATCCACAAAGGAGATTAAATCCTAGGATGAAAGGAGTAGTTAAGAGTGAAATATCGAAATGGTTAGACATTTGAATTATATATCCTATCTTAGATAGTGCGTGGGTAAGTCCAATTCGGTGTGTTCCTAATAAAGGAGTGACTGTTGAAACAAAAGAATAAAGGAGTGACTGTTGAAACATAAGAAAGTAATGAATTAATACCTATCAGACAAGTTAATTGGTGGCGTATTTGTATATATTATAGAAAATTAAATACTTCCACCAGGAAAGATCACTTCCCTTTACCCTTTTTAGATCAAATAGTAGATAGACTTGCTGGGCACAAATATTTTTTGTTTTTTAGATGGATATACTGGTTACCATCAAATTCCTATTACTCATGAGGATTATGAAATAACAACATTTATTAGTCCTTTTGGAACCTTTGTTTTTCGAAGAATGCTTTTCGGATTATAAAATGCGCCTGCAACATTCCAGAGATGTATGATGTCCATATTAGTAAGTTAATTGATGATGGATTGGAAGTATTTATGGATGATTTCTCTATATTTGGAACATCATTTGACGCAAGCTTAAATTATCTTGAAAAAGTTTTAGAGTTATGTGAAGGAACTAATTTGGTTATGAATTGAGAGAAATGTCAATTTATGGTTGCAGTAGGAATTGTATTAGGGCATAAAATTTCAGAAGATGGTATGGAAGCAGACCCTGCAAAAATTCAAGTTATCTATAAACTAACACCTCCTACTAATGTAAGAGAGGTTAAGAAGTTTTCTTGGACATGTTGGTTCTTACAAGCATTTTATTAAAGATTTTTCCAAAATTACCAAACCCCTATTCCAACTTTTAGAAAAGAACAAGAAATTTGAATTTA
>NW_018237378.1:0-561 GCF_001263595.1 Phalaenopsis equestris | reverse complement strand
GTCCATAACCAAGGAAGCTTGAAAAAGGGTGATCCTCTGTGAGGAGATCAATGGGCCAATCAAGTGGACCAAACCAAGCCAATCAACTCAAAACTAGACATGAGAATGTTTGAATGCTATCAACTAAGCAAATCGCCCGAAAGCTCACCGTAAAAGTGTTCGTATCTCTAACTAAGAGAAAACAGACTAGATGTGGAAGTTTATTCTGCATGATAGCCGAACCGACGAAAGGGCCGTTTCAATATAGCATCTTCGGCTGTCCAGCGGAGACCGAAATACTTCTCGCCAAAAGTAGGATCTTTAAGCTCACCGAGTTTGACCAAGCAAGCTAAGTCGATCGAGTCCTAACGACCAAGATAATCAACCAAGCAAGCCAAGCTGATGAAAGCCTTCTAACCGAGATAATCGACCGTGGTTGATCCGACCAAATTCAATTGATCGAGATGAGATGACTGAGTTAAAAAATAACCAGATGATAATTCGCCACTTATAAAAAATCAAAAATACCCAATATATATATATATATGGTAAATTAAAAACAAAGCTCTTGTTTCATTATAA
>NW_018237377.1:0-796 GCF_001263595.1 Phalaenopsis equestris | reverse complement strand
ATTTTAAACAATATTCGATAATAATTTTTTTTTTAATCAACATATTTTAATAAATTTTATTGCAAAAAAAAAAACTTCTCATCACAAGACTTTTAAAAATTTCACAAAAATTTTAAAATTTTTTAAGAAAACAATTCCACACAGAACTAAAATGCAGGCAAAATTTCACCACAAGCCCTTAACTTTAATTACAGGCGATAGTTTATAATCCACTTGGGTCTTCAGGATTTTTTTTTTAATATATATATTCTTTTAAATTATTGTTTACATTGTTCACATTTTTATTCTTGTCTTATAAAATATATCTTTTTATTTTTAATAATATAAAAGATCAATTAGAAACATACCACCAAATGAGAATTTTATTCTTGGTTGAAGTGGAGCAATTCTTTGAGCCTCTTCTGTGATAGAAAAGTATCACTTAAACTGGAAGAAAAATTTTATAAGATGGTGATGAGACCTACAATGCTATATGGCGCTATATGTTGACCTTTAAAGGAGATGTGTAAAACTAAGTTAAGTGTAGCCTAGATGAGAATGCTTGTGTGGATGAGTGGCTTTACACTAAAGAGACAAAATGCGAAATAAATATATTTGTGATAGGGTTGGTTTAGCTCCACTGACGGACAAAATTAGAGAGAGTCGTCTTAGATGGTTTGGTCACATTAAACTTCGATCATCTGACGATCCAATTAGAAGAGTGAATGTTTTATATTCAACTTATGTTAAGAACGGCAGAGGTTGACCTAGGATGACTTGGATATATTGTATAAAAAATGATATTATTCTATTAGAA
>NW_018237376.1:0-2636 GCF_001263595.1 Phalaenopsis equestris | reverse complement strand
AGATGGTCTAGATGTAGAAGCAACAGAGGTAGAAGAAGCAGAGGTCTCCATTCTATAACTCCAAGAAAATCCTCCTCTCCAGCCAAAAATAGAATGCTCAGAATAAGTCTTCACATTCACCTTAGTGATGGGATTTAGAGGTAACAACACTTCCTCCCAGCTATCATATTTAACCCTAGCCTGATCACACAAAGAAAAGATCAAGGAAGCAAATCCCATACCTGCAGTAGTAACAACAGTGACAGAGTTGATGATAGTCTGCCAAATCAAAGCTCCTATGTTGATGAGCTTTCCTTCCTGGATACAATAATTTAACATCGCTCTCTCTCTAGTAACTTCACTAAGATGATTTGTTGGTAGCAGAAGAGCAGAAATAAAATAGTGTCAGGCCTTTGAAGGTGCACATAACTTTGAATTTGGGAAGTTAACTCTCCTCTCATCAGTGATCTTCCAAAGTCCTCTCCCAATAGTCAAGTAATAAATAATATCGTATAACTCAGCTTCAGTCGGACTATAATTTGCATAAAAACATAATTTATCAGGTGGCAGATGATAAAACAAGCTGATTAACTCCGATGAAAAAGGTACCAACTTTCCTCGAACCATGAATCTATTGTCTTTAGCCTCAGGGAGGTTTGCATAGAACTCCCTAACAACAGAAATAACCACCACAGTAGAAAAATCTTATTGCCGGTAAAGGATCAAATCCTCTACATCTTCACCTGGATTCCTAAAACACAGCTCCTGAATCAGTTTCCGCGATTGCAACGCATCACTGTACTGATCATGAGCCTTCGAACTAACAAACTTACTCGAATCGAAAGGGCTCTTTCCTTTGCTCCTCTTCATTCTTGGTGCCATTCTACAAATTTTATAAATTCCCAAAGGTCTAAATTACTAAACTAAACTTTCAAAGTATAATCTACACTTCCCATGCAATTTCCATATATCATTTTCTCATTTTTCACCAGGAATTGTGAATTTTTGAATTTCTCCAAATGTGCTCAAAATACATGGTGAAAATCCAAATTTTTTGCATAGAAGTAAATATCTTACCTCAAGGAACTTGGATCTAGCAAATTTCACTTGATTCCACCCAGAAATCTTCACTTTAGATGTGTCCTAGCCTTCCAAAATCGAGATTTTGAGAGGTTGAAGGTGACGAGGTTGAGAGGTTGAAGGTGACGGGAGGCATAAAAATGGTGATTTTCGGGCCAAAATTTTACTTTTAACCGTTGGCGAACTGGGTTTCGTGAACCGGCGCTTAAGCGCGAAGTGGCGCTTAGGCACCTGCCTCTCGGGTTGGCTCGCGCTTAAGCACGAGATGTGGTGCTTAGGCGCCAGTGCACGATTTTCAAATTAAATTAAAATGCACTATTTGGCTAAGTAAACCACCCCTAAATGGTCTCGTAGTACTTAAATGTCTATTTTTAACTTCCTATAACTCCCCTCTCTCTCAAAATTTTCTATAATAACTATTTCAATTCAAGGCTAAAAATAACACAAATTTTCACACAAAAAAACTTATATTAATTCACAAACAAGTATAAATACTTTTTAACACTTGATTCTCACTCCAAATAGCCTTGGATGAGAAAATTTTCCTAAATACAAATACACAACAATCATTACACATAAAGAAGTCATAAATACTAAAAACTAGACTTAAACACTAAACCACTTGTAAACAACAACTTCTAACACACAATTTCTAACACTAAACTTAATTATATTCTTCATTCAAAGGAAAAAATGCATGTCTTTCATTAGTCTCTCCAGGAATAGAGTTGATAAAACGGATGGTGGTGACGAGCTCTGATACTATCTTCTTCAATCCACTTCTGCTTTAGGAACATCGCCTTATCCGCTTCCTCTATATAACTTGTGTGGCTAGATTACATCTTCAATTGTCATCCAATATGCTCTAGATGTGCAAGCCACCTCAAGTACCTTGGTCTCCAATAAAGCCACAATATTCTCAATTTTGCTGATCTTCTCTGATATCTGTTCAATACTAACGGCTAAGAAACTGTTATACATCTCTTGTGCACTTTGACTAATGAACCTCTTCCTCATGGTTTGTTCCTTCTTCTTCCAATCCATCTCCCATGAAGACATTTTCTCTAAATCTCACTTTCTCTTAGACTTTTAGGGCTAGAAATGATCTTGGGTGAAATTTCTTCACAAAACCCTTCTATTTATAGGCCTAAATACTTCCAATAACTCCTATACATGTTTAGAAACTGCCTTGGCACGTTTTTACAAACTAATTGGTTGTTAAACCTTATAGAATATTAATTTTGCACATGTGTTTAATCTGTCACGCTTAAGCGCCAGATTTTGCGCTTAAGCCCCAGTGCACATTTTTGCACTAGTCAACTTAACATCCAAATTCTCATTCTAACATGTCTTGGTCACTAAATAAAGTCTTAAAATCTTTACTAACATGTAATAGTTTCAAAAATACTACCCTAATTTTCTTAATCACAAACAAAACAACAATCAAAATAAAAACACTCTGATAACTATGGGTTGTCTCCCACAAAGCGCTTGGTTTTACGTCGTCAGCCCGAAGTAACCAGTGCTTATTTTGATTGTTCAAACATCATTCCATCTTTAAGTTTATGTCGATCCCC
>NW_018237375.1:6766-15669 GCF_001263595.1 Phalaenopsis equestris | reverse complement strand
CCTTCCTATATTATTTTTCTAATATTTAAAAAAAAATAAGCATTTGATTGCATTGCCTGCTCGATAAATTGATTTTATTGATGGTTGATTTTAGTTTGTCTATTTTGCAATTATCTTCTAATATTGTTATTTAATTAAATATCATGTATAACATTTGCTAATAATAAAGCAATTAAATATAATTTGGTTAATAAATGATAACATCGAGGAATAGAGCTAGACAAATGAAAGAAATATAGAAGGAAGTGTAAGGGTGATTTGATTTGTTGAAATGAAATGCAATGTAAATAATTTATAGATTGATATGATTACATTGTATTTGAAATACTTTTGAGTTGTTTGGTTCGTTGTAAAATATATGTAACACATTATGTTTTTATTGTTTAGCATTAAATAGATTGAAAACAATGTGATCGACGGAGGGCGGTGGCAACAGACAACATGTGAGCAACGAATAGGCATCGAAGACGCAGCAGGCGGCGACGGGCGGGAGTTGCTTGCCGAAACCAGTCTACAGGAACGGTGTAATTCAAATTTAGCCAAATTATATGAATTCTAAAGTCAGGCAAAATTAACTATGGTGTAAATTTCAAATTAATTCATAAGTTATATTATAATTGTAATTCATCATAACAAGTACATAATTTTCTTAAATCTCTGCAAAATAATTACAATGTGGCACAAATTCAGTCAACTGAACAACACCTAAGAGAGCTCTGTTATCATGGAAATAAGCAAGATTTCATGAGATGAGAATCAAAATTTGCTTAAAATTAATCTTCTATTTCTATAGGAATATTTCTCTACATGACATGAACATGGGATCATTATGCTCAAACTTTTCACTTTTAGCATGTCTAGTTGTTTGCCTAGTCACATCATCATTTAATCAATATTTTCATTAGAGATTTCCTCCATAGTTGAATAAGTGTGAAGCAAGTGGATAACAAATAATTGGGCTCTTTTTTCCTTTATTGGGAATCTTTATTTCGACATTTGTACTTGTGGGCTCTGAAAATTCACACCCCTTACTCTCATGAATGTTAAAAGCTTTTTATTTAGTATTTCCGGTTAAATTTTTTGCAAAACAGGTTGGAACACAGATATGACATTGCCCATAGATTTCACCCTTATTTAACGATAACTTTTTAATCTTGGGTTCAAGATTTCCTATAGACACAGTTTTTGTGGTTAAATAATAAGAAAGCACTTTCAATTAAGCTTAGTTATTAAACATTGAATATTCAACGTATAGTAAAAGCACATATATAAATTTAGATTATAAAATTGTATCATTTTGGGATTTAAGAGAATAGTTAGGAAAATGATGATGAACTCGAGCAGGATCTCATTGTTTAATCATCTCGGGATGTTGTAATCCCTGATCTACTTAGTCAGAGGAGGCAGTCGACCTAACCTGACTGAATGATTATTATCAACAACCATATGCTACATCGTCCCAGTACCCCTCGTCAATATGGGTTGTAAGTTTATTTAATGGGGCAATCTAAGTCAACATTGGCCGACATAAACCTTTTTATACATCAAATGTACCAATGAATCGAATGTTAGAAAGTCGCCAGAAAGCATACGATTGCTATCATGACTGTACTATAATGATGTCATTTGGTAGCATACACCCAGTTATATAAATCCAACGTAACAATTATTTTTTTTACAATTTGGGTCGAATCATGCGGATAGAGGACTTGAATCATGTATTTACTATCATGAGATCAGTTTGAGGGTAAATACAATAAAACACTCTGTGTGACATTCATTTTTTTACGAGTTAAAAATTGTACAAAAGTTTGTCACCCTATTAAACTGTTGTGGATGGTAGATGAGATTTGCTTTAGTTCTTAAATTATTGATTTTAACTTAAATGTTCTAATTGTTTTGTTGATTGATTTTAATTTTAGTGTTTTGGTTTGTTGTTTTAAAATCTTAAAATTGAAAATTATTCTAAAAGTTGATATTTACGGTTAAAAAATCCAGTCAGCACAACAATTATCGACGATTTGATTGTTTGATTTGAACCCCATGAACTTTACATATTGTTTGTAAAGAATCAGTCGGAAGATCAATAAATGATTGAATCTTAGCATTGCAAGTTCTATTTTTGCTTAAAGAGGACCATAGTCATGAATTTAAGTTGTTGGACTTATTTAGATATTTGTTGAAACTTATGAACTCGCCAATCATTAGAGAATTTTTTCTCTTAATTCATTTGAACCCTGATGATTTCACAACTTGCTTGTGAAGAATCATGCCTAATAGTAACATATGATTGAGCTTGAGCATTGTTAAATCTACCCTGCTTACAAAGGATGGGTTCAGAATTGACACATTAATTCATATTGAACCTGCTCAGCAAAATATTGCTTATAAATGATCAGGTTTATAATTTAGATCATTTGAATTTATTCAAATATACTTTAAAATTTAATTTTGAAGAAAAAACGCCTCTATTTCAAATATTATATCAACCTCATCATAATAAGAGATTTGAACATTTAAAACATTTATGTTGTGCAGTTCATTTGGAATTTCTTAATCTGATATATTTATGATATTAGTCCCGTCGCCTCCAGTTCTGGCGAAGAGGAGGATCGAACAAAGTGATTTGGACTTGTAAATTGTATTTGGATGTTAATAAAATTACTAGTATCGTTGACACCAGCCGTTGCGTAGAAGAAGATCAGATTAGTTGGCTGACATATTGACGGCATTCTGATTAGAAGATTTTGAAGTTTGATAATTTGAATTTTAAAACTCACTTATCAAAGCAAGTGAGCGAGCTTTTAAAGTTAAGCAAGTGAGTGAGTTTTTGTAAATTTACCTTATTGAAGTTAATACATAGATACATGCAAAAGTTAACTCTTAAGTTTTCTTACGCTTGCCAGAATGTATTAATTTTTGGATTTTAAAATAACGTTTATATATTAAAATTAGTCTCAGTCATGATATTTTACATTTAAGTCGAGCTCAACCCCCAAAATTATGAATAATGATGTGTTATGAATAAATTTTTTCATCTAGCTCGAATCTCGAGATATTTTTATGAAGAAATGTTTCAGATTCAAATTCAAATTGATGTAAAGGGACAATTTCAGCAAGTTTATAATCAGACTAACTGTCTCGATTAGACACACCGGATGAGACTGAAATTGATTCAATCTAAGACCAATCAAGCCTGTATTAAACCATTAGAACACTTTTGGAGAATTAGAATCAATAGCTTAATGGTCAAATGAACTCCAAAATTGACTTATTTATATTTAAATTTAGCGTCTCGACAAGGGGAATCTAACACACATAAAATCATTGAATTTTGAGGTCATTAAAGACCACAAACTCATTAAAAAACACAATGATCAAGGATATGGTTGAAAAAGTTATTTACCAAATGATTAAATTATCATTATCGTATAACTTAAAAACATGCTCTCTCTCTTCACTCAAGGAAGAGGTATAAGAGAAGAAATTCCATAAAATGTTATAGATCGAAGGCTCGATGATCTCTGCAACTGCCAATCATCATTAACCACCACTGACCACCCCTGTTCGCCGTCGTAAATAACCCTTGACAGCTAACATCGAATCCCAAAAAATGGTTGCAAAGTATAATGTCGTATTGAAGATCCGACGATAACTTCCGACCTCCATAGTCGCCGACCACTGCCGTCTGCTACCGTCGACCACCGCTGACTGTCATTGCTCATCATCATCAGTGCCTGCCACTGCCGTCTGCTACCGTCGACCCCCGCTGACTGTCATTGCTCATCATCATCAGTGACCTGTATTTGTTAACATTTTATCCCAAATACAACCATAATGTACTATATCAAAGACCGAATGACAAATCGCTGACCTATGTCATCACAATATTTCGATCATCGACCACATCGTTTATACGTATAAATATAATTAATTGATCATTTTCATCGAGATAATTCAAATTTTGTTTTGAGATTTGTACACAAACCACACATTTCATTTGTATATACATTTATTATATAAAATATTAAAAAAAATTATGAATTAATTTATTTATATCAGATTTTTTATTCTGAATCACATAAAAAAAATACATGAAGATTTATATGTTTAAACAAACTTTTTTTTTTTTAATTTGTTTAGATCAGATCCGCCCGACGAACGGAAAGTAGAAGATCAAATCAGATTTAACGGCTCACGTAAAGCCACATGCATCGTCATCTCTGAAGGAGTCGGGGAAGAATCGTAGATCGCCGGTCTTCTGGTCCCAACTATTTAGCCCCGTCTCCCTCTCCTCCTCTCTCCCTCTCCCTCTCAGTGCCATCGCTGGTTCCAGTGAAAGAATAAGAAGAGAGGCTTAAGGCAGGAAGTTGAAGGGGGGATAACCGCGGGCTTTCGGTTCCTTATCTCAAACGTTGGCTTACCTCTGCGATCCAGAGTTCTCAAGCTATTCATTTCAATTCGCTTCTTGGTAACTGTAACTTCACGAATTCATATTCCGATTGTGTTTTTTGTATGTGCGTGCGTAAATTTTGTAATTTTTTAAAGAATTGTCGGGGTTATTAAGGTTTGATGGTGGCCGGGGTGCTGGAATTCGTTAATTGATAGAGATAGGGCTTGTTGTGCCTGTGCTTTGTTTGCTTCTGAGATGGATCGGTGCGGCACGGAGTGAATTTAAGGAGTGTATTGTTTTATTTTTTATTATGTAATCCTGGTTTCTTGTTGACTGATGGCCGGTTCATGGTTTTATTCGGAAGGATGTCGGTTCAAGAGAGATTTTCTTAGGCTAAGCCTCATCATTGATAAAATATTGTGAGTAAGAGATCGGGTTTGGTAGCTTCTGTGTGATGGATATGTTGTCTGGTTATGTTGGATCTAAATTTGTCTGTAGTGATACCCAAACCTTGCTTAAAGGATCCATGTGATCTCATTAGAGCCTTGAGCGAAGAGAAAGAAGAAGGGGGAAATAACAAAAGAGGAAATTTTTGAAGAGTCTTTTTCTCCATGCCAAAAGTCCAAACTTATTTCTGCTCATTGACTTCTTTTTATAGTATTTCTAGGCACAACAGAAGCAGCTGTAATTTAGTACTGTAAAATAAATAAATAAATAAATAAATATTGCTCTAAACATGTAAACATGGTAATCAAAATTCAAGGAAGTACATGTGGAGTCTAGCCTTAGTGAGTACTATGAAAGTTTTGCCAGTGGATGAATGTAGTTGCTGCCTTTTAATAGATGAGTATTTTTTTTCTTATGCTCAGGATGAGCACCAATTGAACTCGATCTTGGGCTAATGATTTTGAGAATCATGTACTCTGGTTCTGTTGAGTTCACCTAGTTTTTTCCGATTTACCTTGAATCATATATCTGAGTTTATATTGAGTTCCCAATTTCTTTTGTATTTTTAAAGAGTGGCTTGTCAAAAGAACACTAGAATTTGGTAAATTTTTTATTATTTTCATGGATTTATAAAATGAAAACATGTAAATTTATTGTAGTCTTTTATTTTAAGTAATAATCTTATTTACTATTTTAATAATGACACCGATATAATCTTTCTGTATGCTAGTGGTCGCGACCATCTAAAAATACGAATGGGGTCGTTTCCGCCTGATAAAATCCCCAAAAATGATATTGTAGGTGGCGTGCGCACCTACATGACGAAGTTGTTTATAATTGTGTATTGAAATTCTTTTTCTCCCCAACTGATGGCCAAAATGACCATGCCTTGTATATATTTTTTTTTCTCAAGAAAATTTGAGGAGTGGACCTGTAGTGGGAGTCAAATTGGCAGCTTTCAGATTCATCTTTTAGAATACTCATTTGAAAATGTTGATAACATAACTTTTACTCAATCAATATACTTCTATCTGATAACCGACAATAAAGACGTGACTAGTACGGCATCATTGAAGGCATTCCCATTTACCAGTCTCCGTTATGGGCATGACCTTAGAATAAGATGTTATGAAGGTTGTAATCACGTTTACTTCTCCCGATTAGACTTGTTTGAGATAGCTGTATTGAGATTATTCTACTATTGCTCTTCCAAGAATGGTTGATACCGCGCCAACAGATGGATTGCTTGGGCCAAAAATGGCTTATTGACTGCCTCTTCATGGGCACCTTTCTTGCTCCTTTTTTTGTGTTCCGTCACAATTAATCCACTTGATTTTTTTATTTGACCAGTCTCTCAAATGTCGACAATTTTGTGTCATGCATGTGATCTCTATGAAACACACAATATTTTGCAGTTTCTCCAAGATATGCTCCCACTCTTATGGTATGGGTGTTGAATTCTCGAATATATATTTATCATATGGTCTAGCTCAAGTACCCCACTTATCGTGGGGTAATCATCGGGTGTTGATGGAGGAGAGTCTTCCGCTCGTCCCTTTGGATAGACTTTTGCTCGTCCCGTCAAATGCTCTCTCATTGTGGCATAGCCTGACAGAGATTTGTGTTTCTTTGTTATGGATGACTATCTTTAGTGTCTGCTCAAGTGTTCAAGTCCTTCACTGGCAGTATGTGTGGTTATGAAAATGTGTCCTTTCTATTTTTTAATTTTTGGATCAAATTTTATTGTCGCCTAGACCTTGTTGGAAGGTCCGCCTTGTTGCAGTGTCTCCTAGCACATAGGTAACTTGTGGCAGAGCACCTGCTGCTTTGCTGTATTAGTCATTGCCAATATGAGTGTTGACAAGTTCCAATAACTCTACCAACTTATATGGGTGTTGCAGGTTGAGGACATTCTTGAATGTTCCATCTCACAAGGCTTGCATGAGTTGACTTGGGACACTAAAAGTTTTAAATTATTGACTTGCAACATCTCTCTTCAAAACCCCACAATCAAGTTCTTGAAGGACTGACTCCACCAACTCTTGTCTTATTTTTAGAAGAGATTGTTCGTTCATTAGTGGCTTTTGGGCACTAATAGTCTTGAGCACATATATCCTCTTGAAATTAGCCAAAAAGCGATGGATGCTAGCAGGAGATGTGATAATCACAAAAGAGGTATTTGTTAAAGTTGGTGAAAAAACACTGTTGATATCAAATAACAAGATGTTCGACTCAAAGTAGTCCACTTGCTTGTTTATGCTCATTTTTCCTTTGTATGAATCTTTATGTGGTATCTTAAACTTCACTGGGGTTTGGCTTTTGCTATCTTCTTGTAAGATACATTTGTCAACTTGGGCCTCTACCTTTTGACTCGCCTTGGTGGGGAATGAACTCCTCATTATTGTCGGGGTAGTAAGTCTTGTCCAAACCAGATGTAAAGGTTTGTGCTTTAGCTCTTGAGAGATGCCCTTGTATAATTGAATTCAAAGAGCCTTTTGGTGTCTTTACCCTAGGGAATGCTCTAGGAACCCGCTCTGAAGTTCCATGTATCATTCTCGTGTTTCTTTCTTTTATCTCTGTAATCCATTCATTCGCAAAAAAACTCTTAATTTTTCACGTTCAGGGATTTTTCTTTGTTAAGTTGCTCTTATTCTCTTAGTGCTTGGTTTCTAGTTCTTGTGATCAGTTTGCGTTTATCAGCTTGAAAGGATCTTAGTTCCGCATCTGTTCATATAAGTACTTGAATCTTACTTATGAGACTCAAAGGACCTTAGAAAAGCCTCGAGTAAAGAGAAAGAAGAAATGGAAGAAGGAAAGAAATTTCGAAGGATTTTATTTTCATGCTAGAAGCTAACAATGTTATCTTATGTCTAGGGGTGTCAATTCAAGTTCATGGGTCAGGTTAGTGTTTGACCTGAAATGGTTTCGACCCAAATATTAAATGGGTCGGGAAGTCTAATTCAAACCCGACTCACTTCAAACCGACTTACTCGAGCTGACCCGCATAACTTATTTAATAGATGCATAATAGTTATTTGGGTCATATTCTAGTTAATTTAGAGTCAATTTTGGATCAAATTCGAGTTGTCGAGTCATATTCAGGTCAATTTTTAGTTGATTGGTCAGTTTTGTGTTAATTTTGGGTTGGCGGGTAATCTAGAACCTCATATCAAAAAAATTAAATGTGTTGGGTTTTA
The DNA here is from genome assembly GCF_001263595.1 of Phalaenopsis equestris. Lineage (NCBI taxonomy): Eukaryota > Viridiplantae > Streptophyta > Magnoliopsida > Asparagales > Orchidaceae > Phalaenopsis > Phalaenopsis equestris. The sequence continues at coordinate 7,632 of NW_018237375.1, read as the reverse complement.
GACTTGAGCTTGATTTGAAAATTTATTGGATCAACTTGAACTGAAGATTTTTCAAGTTGGGTTTAAGTCGAGTTGACGTGTCAGGTCAATTTTTGACACCTCTATCTGCGCCCTTTATAAATAATGACCCTTTGACTGATATTTGTATGATTTTTTTTAGCGCTACAAGAGAAACAATACTTCAATGTAATAATATAAATAAATAAATAAATACATAAAGGGCACAAATAGGGAATGAAGAACACAATATATAGGACAGGGGTAGAAGAGATCCTTTCCTTGGCTTGAACCACGACCTGATACTAAGGATGACCTCGTTTCCAAAAAATATGCTGGCTGGTATATGACTGTTATAAACATGTGGATTTAGCTATCAGAATTTTAGGAAGTAGACATGGACCATTGCTTTGGCGAATACTTCACAAATTTAACCAATTGAATATGTGGAGTCATTGTCTAACTAGATGGATTTTTTCTATGCTTTAGGTGAGCACCTTTTGAGCTGGGATGAGAGTAACTTTGAGAGCAGTGTACTGTGATTCCTGGTGAATTAATCTGGTATTCTTGGTTTTACTCTGAAGTGTATATTTGTGCATAAGTCAAAATTTTTTTTATAGTATTGGTGTATAATATAATAGGTGTAACTATTATTTTAGATAGAGATGATTTATGTTCTTATAAATGGGGATATTCTTCACTTGTTTCATTTTTGTATTTTCATGAAGCATGTGTTCAAAAAATTGGCACGAAGAGATTTTTCTTGGATTTTGAAGGAAGTTTGACCTTGACCCAGCCTTCCTCGTTCATCCCTTTATTTTCTGCAGCTCATGTCCGATCATGCCTGCATACCAATTGCTTATGTGCAA
>NW_018237375.1:0-5446 GCF_001263595.1 Phalaenopsis equestris | reverse complement strand
TCATTGCAGCCACACTAGCTAGCCTCTAGAATGCTGTTGGGAGAACTCTTGTTATCTTTCCATTGTTCAACATACTTCTACAACCAATCTAAAATTATTTACTTCTTTTGTTGCCCCATCATTGAGATCAATTTCTCTCAATAAAGCTATGTGAATCCTTCAATAATGGCAGCAACTCGTGATTTCTCTTCCTCTAGATCCATTGCAGGCATGGAATTGTCTTTACCGGTAACCACAAACTCTTTATTTATATTCACACTACTTGTTTTTTTTTCTTTTTGTTTGCAGTTGATGGTTCCCATTCCACTATCTATGGAAAAGCATTGTGAATCCCTTTTGAATTGTTTCTCTCTTAGATATTTATGTGTCTTGTACATTCATGGCCTATAAAGACTCGTTTTTATTACGCAATCTTCTTTCTATCTCTCATTATGCCTTTTATGATGTAAGCTCAAAGAAGTTGATTGGTGGAGGTTTTGAAGCTAGTGGAGTATACTACCAAATGACAAATGTTTTTTGTTCCCTCTTCTTCATAGGTATTTCTTTCACTAACAATATTGGTGGAGGTTTTGAGATTGTCTTTTTTTCATCATCTTTGCTCATATTCGATTGTCATCCTACAAGTTTGGTAAACACCATCGTTTGTCCTTTCCATCTTGGATAGCTAGTTATCTTTCTCTTTCCTTTGATTTAGTTCACCTAAACATTTAAGTTCCTAATACTATCTTTACTCATAGAGGATTATTCTACTTTATCACATTCATTGATGATTTTTTGGATGTTACTTTGCTTTACTTATTCAAATATTTGCTTATAGATTACTCATGTATTTCAAAATTTCTATAAAAAAATATAGCATCAATTTTCCATCTTAATCAAACTTTATTCATTAATAATACTTTCAAATTCATCCAATCTTAGTTTCACACTTTCTGGTTTGCTAATGGTATTATTCATCAGAGTTCATACCTTCTACACATCTTAACATAATGGTTTTGTTGAGTGTAAAGGCCACCACTTTCTTGATGTTATGAGGATTTTAATGCTTCATATGAATGTCCGTTGTCAATTTTGGGGAAATGTTATTTTGACAAAATACAATCCCTTCTATTCTCGACAACATCTCATCCATCTCCACTCTTTATGAAGGTCAAGTTGTTTCCCCCATTTAATAAATATTTTTTATTTTTATTTATTTTGTTTTTACATTGCGTTTGCTTGACACTCATCTTGTGTTATTCGATGTATTTTTTTAATATTCTCACACCTCAAAAAGGTTTTCGATGCTACGATCCCATTTTTATAAGGCCACACTTTTATTTTATTCTTCATACACTTTTGAGTCATCCTCAGTGACCGTTCCTCTATTTTTGTAAGCTCCTCTATCTCCCTCCACGACAAGACCTTCCACCAGATTTTTAGCTTCAATTGCACATTCACCTGTTGATTAGCATTCTTATCTACTTTTACCAATCTTTTTAATGAAAGATTAAAGACGATGTCTTATTGATCCCATTCACTCATATATGTCATTTGATAATTTATCAACTTTATTCCATATATTTGCTTTGTTATTATTATATGCATATTTTCTCAGGACTTACCAAAATGTCTATAGAATCTGGAAACACACTTAAAATGGTTTTTCTTCTCTTTCATATTTCACAGGATTTGATTGTTTATTCTTCCTATGGTCAAACCATTGTTCGTCGTTCATACTGATGTCTTGATCAGTCTCTGCAAAGCTTGATTTATTGCTAGAGGATTTACCTTGGTATATAAGATATACTATTTTTACACCACGTCCCTAGTTGTCTGAATTAACTCCATCAATATTTTGTGGCCATCATTCAATAATGGATTATGTTATAAATGGATGTGAGTATTGTCTTCATTAATAGTGATCTATAAGAGGCATTTTATATGCAGTAACCTTTAGCGCATGTTGATTGGAGGAAGATTTTTATTTGCCTATTTATTAAGGCTATTTATGAACTTTAATTCGATCTGCAAACTTGGTTTGATAAAAATTGTAGTCTTAATTGAGATTAGTCTTCATATTAGTCTTATTTGAAACCTCAAACAATGCTGGCTGCTGCTCAACCCACACCTTCGTCTGCTTTGGTTCGTGCACGTCAGTTGGCTCACGTCGATTGTCTTCCATACTCAATGCTCAGCTCGTACACACTTCACGTCACTAGATCGACTTATGTATTCTCTGATTGCTCATCTCTGCACATTATCGCTCGTCTCCCTCACACGAACGCACCATGACACCTTACTCAAAATCAAATTGATCGCCTCTTATTACCCATTTGTATGTTCACATCTCGCTAACCTCTCTTCGTCTCCTAATTGATGCGACCGTCTTGTCGGTCATGTCGAATCGATGTAGTCAATTCAAATTAGTCTATAATTATTATTATAAGTCTGTCCAATCGATGAAGTCAATTTGAATTAGTTTATTATTATTATTTTGGTTATTACAATCTGATCACCAAAAAAGTTAATAAACAAATTGTGGCTAATTAATGCTGAAGCTGAATAGAAAGCTACAACTCACTTTGCGTGTGAAAATATGTGAATAAAAATTCTTCTATAACCTTTACTTAGCCTATTACACTATATTGTGATAAATATATTGCAGTTCCTATTACACTATATTGTGATAATTATATTGCAGTTAAATTGCCAATAATTTTATCTTTTTACGAACGAACTAAATATGTTGAAGTTGTTCGTCATTTCATAGAAATGTGATTTCATAGAACTTGTTAATTTAGTTTCTTGTTCAGAATGAATAGGGTATATCGTTATCAAAGTTGTGGTCACCTTCTTGTTCTCACTTTTGTAAGAAAGTGTAAACAAATATGTAAGCTTCATTCAAGCTGGGGTGTTTTCATATAATCTATCAGCTACTTCGCTAGTATTGGAAAGTATTATATTAGCGAGGGATGATTTTATATCCTCATACTTGGTTATATTTTTCCTTTTTGTTCAATTTTCTTCTTAACTCTCGTGCATGCCGACACAGGTCCAAATATTTAGTCCATAAGATATTAAATGGGTTTCCCTCTAATATACACATCCAAAACAATTTAACAATTGGTCTGAACATCAAGATTATGAGGTTAAACATACTTTGACACAAATGGAGGGATATGCGTATGTCTTACGAAATCTATATATTCAACGGCTATTGCGCATTTTTCCTTTTTCGAATGTGTCTGAGACCATTTTCTCTACTCAATGCCTTCCATTCAGAATATGCTTCCACCTTTTAACTTGTTTTTTCAAGTTTGGCACAACTAATAGTGTAGCTACCTTTTGCTGGGTGTTTCTTGCATAATTCTTTTATATTTTCATACCTTACAATTCATCAAAGTTGAATCGAGTTTTTTTAAATTTGTTTTTCTTTGACAAAAAAGATCGTAGGTCCTCCAGATTTTCTGGGAACATTACTCCGGTAAACCCCAAACCTGTTAAGCGGCACGTTACGTAGAGATATCGATCCTTATTCTCAATGTCGCTGCGCCTGCGTGTTACCATGTGGACAAGACTACATGCTTTGCACAAAAGAGATTCATGGCTTAAGACAGTCAATGAGGCTACTCTTCAAGTTCATACTTTCAAAGATACTCATTAGACAAAGATGGCAACCTAAGTTAACTGTATTCATCAGAAGGAAGCTTTCATAGATAGGAAAGTGCATTTTCAGAAAAAAGATGTATTGCGGCATATATAAATTTTTTATGTGAAATTTGACAATGATCTCCTAGACAGAAGATTATAAGCTGTTGATCTCCCGAGTTTTATGAAACTTTGATAGCCTAGAATTGATAATAAGGCAGCCCTGTAAGATACAGAAGGATAAGAAGGAGATATTATATAGTAGCTCCTAATGTTTTGTAGGAATACGTGTTTGATTAGTTTGTTATGCTTATTATAAATTTGAATTCTCTTCTGCAAAATGCGTTTGGCGAAAAAAGACATGATTGCCCTTCTTGTACAGAATTAAGCTTCCTGATTAATGCCCCCCTTAACCATTGTTTATCAGATTATTTGATGAGATGTTAAATATTTGATCTTGTTGCTACCTTCTAAGCCCTTTTTTTTGAAAAAAAAAACCTGTTTTCGTGATTTCCAGGCTTTGTCACTTGGCTTTGTGAGTGTTTCTGCATGTCTTATGTGGATAAAGCCATGTCTGGTCGAAGCCCATCCCCAAATATAAAAATTCCCGAAATAACTTGCCCCAGTGGAGCCATGTCTGTCACTTCTTCCATTGAACCGACTCCCTTGCCAGCAGTACAAGGTGAGAATTTACATGGGCCTGTTGCCATTCTTTGGGACATCGAAAACTGTCCAGTTCCCAGCGATGTTAGACCTGAAGATGTTGCTGGCAACATTCGTCTGGCATTGAGAGCACACCCTTTGATCAAAGGAGCTGTGACAATGTTTTCCGCATACGGGGACTTCAATTCCTTTCCTCGTAGGCTAAGAGAGGGATGCCAAAGGACTGGCGTTAAGCTTGTCGATGTGCCAAATGGTAGAAAAGATGCTGCTCACAAGGCTATTTTGGTTGATACATTCCTACTTGCCCTCGACAATCATCCACCTTCTTCAATTATGTTGATCTCCGGGGATGTGGATTTCGCTCCTGCTTTGCATATACTGGGACAACGTGGTTACATGGTGATTCTTGTCATCCCTTCTAAAGTTTTTGTCTCATCCGCTTTGTGCAGTGCTGGCAGGTACGTATGGGACTGGTCGTGCATTGCCCATGGAGAAGGTTTTGTCTCTTCGAGAACTGGTTTAACGCGGGGATCCGAGCTTTCCGGCTATCTTATGGGTAACAATTTTGATGACTGCCATGATGTTCAGATTGAAGAAGAAGCCATTGTTTATAAAGGAAGTTACAATTCCAGTAACACTAGGGACCTGTCTGTGGTATCCCAGACGTCCTCTGAATACAATATTAATTATTCAATGCCTGCAGCATTCCTTTCCTCCTCAAAGTTTCAAGGCCAACCTTCTAGAATGAATGAAGCTTCTTCAAGGGATCAGAGCTGCAGGGCACAAGCCAGTTGGGTACAGCCAGGTGATATTCAAGGCTTAAAGGGCCAGCTAGTGAAGCTGCTAGAGACCTCTGGCGGAAGTTTGCCCCTCGTTAGAGTTCCATCGGAGTATCTTAGGAGCTACGGAAGGCCGCTCTACATGTCGGAGTACGGAGTATTCAAGCTGGTGCATCTTGTGGAAAAGATGGCTGATACCTTGAGTTTGGTGGGAAGGGGACATAAAAAGTTTCTCTGCCTTCGCAGCTCAGATAGATATGTTAAAAAGTTTGATAACATACCTGTAATTTTGAAGAGAAATAAGAATGATAAAGGCATAGAAGGCTGTAACTACATCAATATAAGAAGAGAAATTTTGTTTTAGGCAGCTCATC
>NW_018237374.1:0-380 GCF_001263595.1 Phalaenopsis equestris | reverse complement strand
ATCTCAAGGCACCTCTTGAAAAACTATAAAAGAAACTATAGAGGACTTAGAAAAGAGTCCTAAAAATATTGGCAAGTTTTGAAAGTTCTTTTTTGGGGACTTAGTTTGGAGGGATTTTCAGGAACCACTTTTTATTTTACTTTATCCTTTTTGTTATTTTGTTTTGAGTGATTGTAAAAGAGATAAGATTTTAAGGAACTTCAAGAGTTTGGTGGAAGACTTGAGATAAGTCTTTATCTTTTTGTTTTAGACTACTTTTAGTTTTAATTGAGATTTCTTGTTGGTTTGACAATCATTTCTTCTTTCAAACGTAAGTGTAGTTTTATTTTCTCCATGGATTCTGATTACTTTTCCTTATCTTTCTTCTTAAAATGATAAGT
>NW_018237373.1:0-341 GCF_001263595.1 Phalaenopsis equestris | reverse complement strand
GATAATAGCAGATTTAAGCTCAAATGAATTAGCAGAAACATAAGGAATTTGAATAGTTAAGTGAAGTTCATCTGTTGTCGGATTAGCATAATCTTTTAAAGGTCTTTGTTGATTTTCATTTATTTGATTATCTAAGTTATTCACCATTTTATTCAAATTTTTAATTTTTTTTGTTGTTTTCGAATCTTTTTAATAGTACGCTCTAATTCCGAATCATAAGATACTAAACCATCAGATCCAATATTTCGCATAAAAAAATATAATAAACAAAAAAAAATTTCTTAAAATACTCTTAAATATATATAATTATATAATTTTTTGATTTTATTTATTTTTTTATT
>NW_018237372.1:0-394 GCF_001263595.1 Phalaenopsis equestris | reverse complement strand
TTAATTTGATAACTTAAATTGATTTTTAAAAATAATTACCACACTTAACACTAAAATGATTTCTAAAATGATTTTTAATGATCAAAATATAACTCAAAAAATTATGAAAATTTGTTTTTTGAGTTCTCTGCGATTAGGGATATTTTATGAAAATAAAATTATATTTAAAATAAAAAACTTGATTTTTAGCCAATTTTAAATATTTAAAATAATTAAAAATTCATAAAAATCAAAAAAATAACAAAACTCATGGAATTTTTCTAAATTACTTTTTAATTACTTAAGAACAATTCAAGAACAATTAGAATATTTTTCCTGATTTTCTAAATAAAGATATTGAATTGTAAAGATTAAAAATAATTTTTAAAGGCTAAAAATAAGCTTTCACTAAAAT
>NW_018237371.1:20207-20861 GCF_001263595.1 Phalaenopsis equestris | reverse complement strand
AGTGATGGAAATGTGACTTTGGGTGATCAAATTATTAAACTTGTGAACGATTTAGGTATCTCGATTTTGTTGTTCAAAGCGATAGTGATATAGATAGGGATGTTAATAGTAGAATTCAAGTTGATAGGTTGAAGTAGAGAAATGCTTCGAGCCATTTGTGCGATAGAAACGTACTGCTTAGACTGAAAAAAAAAAATTATAAGAAGGTGGTGAGACCAGCAATGCTTTATGGCGCTGAATGTTGGCCTTTAAAAGAGAAGCATAATACTAAGTTAAGTGTTGCTGAGATGAGAATGATTAGGTGGATGAGTGGCTTTACACTTAGAGACAAAATGAGAAATGAATATATCAATGATAGGGTTGGTGTAGCTCAAGTGACAGACAAAATTAGAGAGAGTCGTATTATATGGTTTGGTCACATTAAGTGTCGGCCATCTGATGATCCGATTAGGAGAGTAGATGTTTTAGATTCGACTTATGTTAAGAAAAGCAGAGGCATACCTAAGAAGACTTGGGCATATTGTATAAAAAAAAAGGATTTTTATTTATTAGAACTAAATGAAAATATGACTCTAAATAGGACACAACGGAGAAAAAAGATTCATGTAGCCAATCCCACGTAGTGGGATTAAGGCTTTGTTGTTGTTGTTGTTG
>NW_018237371.1:0-4604 GCF_001263595.1 Phalaenopsis equestris | reverse complement strand
TATATATATATATATATATATATATATATATATATAAGAAAAAAAATGACAAAATGGTCCTCACTTGCAGTTGGTTATTTTAGTCCAAAGTATTTTTGATGTGATATAAGAACTTCACAAGAACTGCATGGCATGTATGTAATTGCCCCCGAAATCTATTCTCAACTGTGATAGGGGGAAAAAAAATTGCGTTAGGATATTTTGTTACGTTTTATGTGAAAGCTAGATTATCTTTGATCTCACACATCGCGTGTTAGTTAATGTAATTACATTCTTAGACAAATGTAACAAAATTATTAGGCAATACAACTACATAATTAGGTTTTCAAATCATGATTGAACAAATATATTCAAGTGTAATAAGTTAAAAGCACTATATAATTATTTAGTTATATTTTTAACTCATATGTCATCAACAAATTTTCATCGTCCAACATTAATCTCGAGATATGATACAAATTTCGAGGCATTTTTTGGAGTAAGAAATGTTCAAATTTTGATTAAGAATCATCTAGAAATCCGATTACAACAAAATTATAGTCAAAGTGGCCAACTTAATGAGATAAACTCAATGGTACCAAAATTGATTCAATCCTAATTAAATCAATCTCACATCAAGTCATTAAACCACTTTTGAAAAACTTTTCAGGCATATTTAGAATGTTAAACAAATGTTGAATTTGGTAATCACATAGTTAAATCGAGTGTCTTGGCAAGACAAATCCAACGAGTCTAATATCGCTCAATTCTGAAATCATTAAAGTCATCAAATGTCCATCAAACGTCGTCTGATCAAGTGAACATCTCTAGGCCGTCAGACCATAGTGATTTATATTTCTTCATTAATTGCAATCAAGACTCTATAAATAGATCCGAACCCTACTCATAGGGGGGCGGAGAGCTTGAAACCTGGAGAGAGCTTGAAGCCTGAATTAGACGTTAAAGCTTATAGAATGAGTTAAAGTCCAATAACAACCATTAACCACCACTTGTTGCCCGTCGTCCATTCATTGCGAAAAGTTCATCCGCACACCAGCATCATAACTCAAGAGATTGTGTAACAAGTAATCACCAAATTTCAGTGGATTTTTGCAACTGGGCCAGGTCCCATGATTTTTCTTTTCATTTTTTCATGTAAAAACTTTTTGTGTTTATACTTATTGTTTTCATTTGAGTGTGTGCTAAACTCTCGTGCAGCTCTAAGATGATAATCTATTACTTTACTATTATGAATCTTCTAGCATGCGTTAATAGTTTAATTATATTAAGAAATAAAGACATTTACTTGCATGCCGCCCAATTTCTATGTATTTATGCATTTAGCACCTAAACTTTACTATTTTACATTTATGCCTCGTAGATCTTTCATGTCATGTAAAAAATACCCTTGTTTTAATTTTTTGGAAACCTTTTCATGTACATGTAGGATGGCGTATATGTAAAAATTAAAGTAAATACATAGGAATTAAGTGGTATGAATGTAAATCTGCTTAAAAGAGCTTGAATAGTTCCACAAATTTCACTGTTTCCAAGCACTCAAGATGGAATAGGAATTCTAAGTTAGTGAAAACTAAGAGAAAGAGACATTTAAATGTCTCCTCCCCTATTCTTTCTTCTCCACATAGCCACAAAAATAATTGAGTTTTACATGCATACCCCTCAATTCGTCTATGTTTAAATATCTAATCTCTAAACTTCAATTTATATATACACACACACAAACGAAAATGTATTTCTTTTTTTTAAGTTAAAAAGCTTGTCTTTTTCATTTAAAAAAAAAAGTATTTTTGATGCACTACAAAATTTAGATGTTAGATATGTAAATACATAGGAATCAGGATGGTAAGTATGTAAATGTACTTATTTATAATTTTAGGTGAGGTGTAAGTGAGCCGCAGACCGGCTTGAGCTTGACTAATTAATTTACTCATGTGCTGAGCGTAAACTCAAGCTTATTTATCAAATGAGTTTGAGTTCAAGTTTGTATAGGCTCGGCTCGCAGGCTCCCGAGTTTGCTCGATTAGATGACCAATGGTCGCGTTGATGCAATCTCTCACGAGCTATCCTAACATCCCCCCCTTCATTCTCCAACCATAGGGGTGCATTGTCCCGTCAGCTCTCATATCAATTTGATTTTTGGCTTGAGCTCGCAAGCCTGGCCTCACCATTTGAGGTCCCGTAGGCATTAATATTATTTGATATTTTTCTAGATAAATTTTGTCAAATATTTTTTTATTATTAATAGAGAAAGAAACTCTATAATTAAATTTCTTGAGACCATTACAAATTTTATGATAAAATATTTAAAATAATTATAAAATATAATAGCAAGGAGTGTAAAAAAGCTGCCCCTAATTCCACCAGGTATGTAAACACCCCTTCATATTTTTTTAATATTTCAATAAATTTTTATTGTATTTTCAAATATTATAAATATTATAAATTTTACAGTCTTAATAAATTTATACCGTCTTAACAAATTAATAAATTATTTTTTTGTTATTTCTTCAGTAGTATCTTATAAACATTAAAAAATAAATTATTAAAATAAATAAATTCTAGATATTTCATATAATTTTTTAGAAATAAAAATAATTTTTAAGTAATATATCATTTAATATTTATCTATTGTAATTAGAGTGATTTTTTTTAACAAATTAATTATATTATTTAATTATTTTTAAGAATTTTTAAGTGTTATCGTCCAAAATATTGAATATAATATGGATGCTTGCAATTTGAGAAAATCCTAAATAAAATAGAATTTCAAAACATATAACAAATCAAAGAAGTTCAAACCATACAAAATCCAACTCACATAATCCACATTAATTCAAACCCTAATTCCCAAACTCCAAAAAAACCCTAATAATTCCATACCAGGAAACCAGATATCGAGAGGAAAGAAGAAGACGAAGTAATAGAAGAACTGAACAGATGAAGCTGGGGGGAAGAAGACGGAATCGATACTCAGCTTCTGAGCTTGCGAACCTTGTTCCACCCCTTCTTGCAGGAATCACCGACCACCTTCATCCCCTTCTTCATCAGATCCTTAAGCTCCTTAGCCCGCTCCTTCATCTGCTTCTCGAAGCCCGCCATCGATCTCTGCAGCCCACAAAGCGAGAGAGAGAGAGAGAGAGATGCTTCGTCGATCGGCTTTCTGAAATGAGGAGTGTATAAAGAAGATTACGTGATTGGGGGCTTTGGAGATGGACGGCGGATGGTGGGGGAGCGTCATTGGATTCCAGGGAGCGGAGGGTGGAGATTAGGGAGGATGAGGAGGAGATAAGCATTGAAGTTAGGGAGAATATAAATGTGCATTTGATGGAGACAAAATACTTTGTGTGATTGCTCAGTGATATGGTGATTGAGAGTGTATTTTTTCATGAGAAGCATATTATTTTTTAGGCTCATTAAAGATTTATTTATAACATAGCACTCATTCTTTGTGTATTTATGTATCTAGCACCTCTTATCGTGGGCTCACAATTAGGGTTATAGTATTTGAGTTGGATAAAGCATGTCATGGATTCACTTGGTTTGGTTGAATCATAAGTTGTTCGTGTTTACTGTGAGCTTGAGCTAAGCTTTTTTCATATATGTTCAATAAATATTTGATAAGAATGAGTATTGAATTATAGAAATAAGAATGAGTACTGAATTTTAATATAAAATTAATAATAATTGATTTTTTTATATTAAAATAAATAGATAATTGGTTAAATTTCTAATTAGCGTTTAGCTCATTTATAATAAGTAAATAATAACATATAATTTGTAAATAAACATTATTACAATCAAATAAGATGAATAAGTAATAATAACAAAGTATTTCATCGAAATAAAAAAAAAATTGCATTATATATATATATAACATCTAAAAAGTACTTGTTGAACATAAAATAAAGCTGTCCGTGAACATCGTTAAAAGGAACTTGAATAATGCACAAATTTGATTCATTTAACATCGGGCTTTATTTTTTTTATTTTTGTTAATTTGAATAAATATGAGAGTATTAGTTGAGTAGAGGCCAAATAATTCACCAAACGCGTTGGTTCAGTTATAACCTTCTTCACATTTGGTCATATGCCCCTATGTCCACTTGTTTTGGTTGTGGCTCCCCTGATTATAAAAATGAATGATAAAATATGCAATTAATTATTTTAGCACATAAATCTATTATATATATATATATATATATATAAAAAGGAACGCCAAAGGGAATTTTATTATATCGTAAAAAAAGGTTACATAGGATGAGATGGAGGTTCCAATCCACCCCCAATACAAGATCCAAAAAGGAAAACCTATGGATCGGCCATTCAAGAGTACAATTCAACTCAAAAAATAAAGAAAAACAAATGTAAAACGATAAAGAAAACATAAAAGCAAATAGGTCGGTCAAGATAAGAGCCCAATTATCAAACATAAATCATCAACAGCTGAAACAACATCAAACAACAAACAATTCTCATTCCCCAATCTAGTCAGTGAATAGTTCAGTAATAGACCAACCTTATAAATATTTCCTGCATCACTGAGTAAACACCAGATATTAGGAAAAATAACCTCTGAGCACCATCATGGCTCCAACTATCCAAAA